>NC_041345.1:29059168-29289168 GCF_004354835.1 Perca flavescens | reverse complement strand
CATAAATATTTGTTTCTACTACTATGGGCTAACAATTAACATAGAAACAATCTGACATACATTTAAATGCCCTCTGTAAATAGACAGTATTAAATGTTGGCGCTGGTAGGGGCAGTAAATAACAACTTGACCTACTTTCACTTAACTACAGTGCCGTAAAGTCTACTCAATCAGATGTCCGTGATCTGCTTAACAACAGGAAAGTGGAACGTTTGCCTTTAACAGAGAGACAGTAATAATCTAATATACCATTACCGAGTATAAACTACATTATCGGTTATATTAGCACTGAATAACGCATTGAATAAACAGAAACATAACTCTGCACATGTACAGATACGCAGTATTAGCTCACACATTAAATAGCACCCTCGTGAATTAGCCTACTGTTGCTAACGTACATTCATAAATCCTACATAACATCGTTATCAGACTTACTTATTCATGCATGCACACAGTAGTATCCACAAAGTTATTCCAATGAGGGGATAAAGGAAAGTGTGGTAGCGTTCCATACATTTGTGAATGCTTTTGTGTGCATTCATTAATATTGAGACTGATCTGACTCCATAGTAATCAGCCAGATCAAAGAACAAATGAACACTTTTGTAACTTTGTAACTAATCATATACAAAGTATACACACAGGTGCTTTTAATGATCATTGCAATATTATCTCCTACCTGTCTGTTTTTTTTCTTCTTTCGTCACGTGTTCTCTTGTTTGTATACTTCCTGTCTCCAGGGTGAGAAGGCCCGAGGTTTTGGCAGAGGTCTGCAGCCAGAGAGGATTATTGGAGCGACAGACTCCAGTGGAGAGCTGATGTTCCTCATGAAGTGGTGGGTCTACACTGTCAGTTTGTAAAGGTCCAGTGAGATGGCTTTAAAAAAAAAAAAAACAGTGCCTGTTGTAAAACGCGCTTGTTGGGAACGGGCAGATTGCTTGGCCTTCCAGTATTGCCGCTTGCAGCTAGCTGCTCTGCAAACAACTTTACACTCAACGCTGCACTTCCGTGGGTCCTGAGCAGTAAACTGCCATGACATAGTTGCGTTCCCTTAGCGTGAAAAGTCTGAGTTTGTAGCAATGGAGCATTTTCGGTCTCTCTTTCTTTACAATGTTAAGTCACTGCGTGAAGTGTGGGACACCGGCCGATATAGAGTACCAATCCGATACCAGTGTTTAATTAATGAGCTGTATGGCTCCCTGTGAGGAAGTGGCTGGGATCATTCTTTTTTTGTGTGTGTAAGGCACCCGTGTGCACCATGAGTTTACAAGGGGTATCTAAACATTTCAGCTCACGGGATTTCTCTGAAACACGTTTAACTCGTGAAAATCCGACATATATAATATTACATTATAGATATAATAAGAAAATACGGAAAAGCATACTAGTTCACCTTTTAAAATTGAAGCTAAAACCTTCAGTTTGTGTTAATTGTTGATGGAAATAAATGGTGAAGAGCCCATTGTCTAAAACTTTTCTTTTCTTCCTTTTACCTACCTCTGCATCACTTGTTCCTCCTCCTTGTTTCAATTTTTTTTGTCCTCCCTTTTCCCCCCTCTCTCTACTCCTCTTTCTGTCATATGTCTGTCCCTCTCTCCTCCCATTTATACTTTTTCTCTTGAATTAAAATGAACAGGAAGAACTCGGACGAGGCCGACCTGGTCCCAGCCAAGGAGGCCAACGTCAAATGTCCCCAGGTGGTCATCTCTTTCTATGAGGAGCGCCTCACCTGGCACTCCTACCCCACAGAGGAGGAGGAGAAGAAAGAGGAGGAGAAAAAAGACTAGATGAGTGGTGGAGGAGGAGGAGGTGCAAAGAGGAAAAGAAAGGAGGGTGCGGGGTGGGAAATCAACTATTTGCTGGTGAACTGTTAATTACTGGCATTTGATACTGGCAGCCACTTTGGCAGCGAGAGTGGAGAAAATCCAGATCGTTTGGATTGAACTGCCAATGTAGTTGACAGAAGAAAGCCGTTTGTTTTCCTGCCCTGGAAGGAGACTGGAGTCCTTTCCTCAAAAGAGGTTCCCACCAGTATCTTGACTGAAAATGTATTTTTTGTTTTTAAGAGGTATGTTAAAACTTAGTCTCTCTCTCTTTTTTAATGTTTTTCCCTCATCAAGAACATGTCACCTTATGGGAAATGGTGCCTTTCTTCTGCTAGTATTCCTCCTTGGCGTTCCCAAGCTGAATATTAAACTAAATACAGTGAAAAATGACTATAAAAGTATTTGTCCCCCACATTTGGTGACAGGTGCCTGGTGTTGGAAACACAGGGTTACAACTGAAGCTGTCGAGCTACCTCTTTAACGTGTGAAGTAAGCTGAATGTTTGGCCGTGGCTGGCAGGTTTGTCTCTCCTCCCAATCACCAATCCTCCTTTTACCTAGGAGAGCATACACTTCCCATCATGCTTTGCCAGGATACATTGGAGGGAACTTCTTTTGGAAGGGAATGAAGTGAGCCAGGGTATTATGGAGGAGGTAAAGAATGGACAAAACCATTTTTGTCTTTCAGTATCGGTTCTCTTTGTGCCACCTGAATTCTCATTGTTTTCTACGTTCTTTTAATTGAAATTCTCAAACGCCAAACAACTGTACATTTCCCTCTGACATGGGCAGTTTTCACAGAGATGAGTTGCATCTATACGAAAAAGGCTTTGTCCTTGCATGTCCTACCAGCCAATGTGGCAGCCAACCAGCCAGTGTTCAAATGCCCCAAGCTTGTAATTTGCTTCCTGGTCAATTCTTTTATTAAAACTAATGAACAAGTCTGTGTTATATCCCTATCAATATACCAGAACGATTAGTTGAGGTTTTGTGCTCATTTGAAGGAGGTTCAGAGGCAAACCTGTAGCTTTTCTGTGAATGTAGAACTGTCAATCCGCCGTGTTTCGTGTGACACAATCATGTATTGTGTATATTAATCAGGACATTGCACTCTCATAATGCGCTTGAGAAAGTCTTGGTATTTTCTTGAAAACAGTCAGGGCAGCAGTTTATCGCGTGGAACAAGTAAGCAACTTACCAGCCCTTGTCACTTGTTGACTAGGCAGTGTTTGTCTAGTAGGAAGCCAAACAGGACTGGAAGCAAAATGACAACTTACAGAAGTTATTATTCTATATAAGTGTACAGACTCCAGTTAATTTCCTGTCAACTGTGGCAGTTTTGGCTCCCAAATTTATCATGCTATTTCAGCAGTTTTATAGAATCGTTTTTTAATGGAACAAAGGCTGGTTGGACACCCGCCAACTTGGCCGGAAGGGCAAAATCAGCATCTGTCAGGTTGCAATTTTCCACACTGATGGTGACGGGCACACTGGATGACATCGGGCGAGGAGTTGCCTGCTTGAAAAAGCTGCGATTCCCTTTTAACTTATAGATTAACGGGGGCCAAGCGTCGGGAATCGACTGAGAATGATTCACCCACTAACACATCGTACAGCTAGACTCTGCCATGCTTTAAATCTGCAGGTTTTTTCACTTCCAAACACACGTTGACGGGTGAAAACCTGCAGGCTCTCGGCCTCTCTTTATAGTTTTCTTATCCCTGATGTGAACTTACCAGAGCACCGCTCTCCTGCTAAAGTATATTTTTTTAATCCGTTGCTTCTGGAAATCAGATAACAGGGTTTTGTAAAAGCAAGCCAGATTTAATGTGCCCCTTTTTTTTTATTTACAAGGTGATCTTTTTGTTTAGGACTCCAAATTTGCGAGAGTAGGTACACAATGCTTGCTTAATCTATTGAGTTGCTGTTGCGAGCGTTTCTGATGGGTGATCATCAAACATGTTTTTCTGGGGCCGCCTTCTCTTGATAATGTTGTGCTCAGTGTCAATGAGCACAAGTTTGAAGTCAACTGTCCCATTAACAGGCGTTGGACAAGCGAACTATCAGTGTGGGAAATGGACAACACGTGTGTTGGTAAATTGTCGACTTGTAGTTTGTACGTTCATCTACTGTGCAGCCATGTTGGCAGGGAACCACGTTTGGTTAACGGTGAAAGTGGCTGGTTAATTCTCCTGCCACTTTGGCTGCTAGGTGGAGGTTTCCTGAGGAGACCACAGCTCTGTCACTCTGTAGATAACACGCTCCGTAACGTAACTGGGTTTTCACTGCTAATGGAGGAGAAGATTGAGAGTACAGCTAAAAATCATAGTCATTTCAACTCTTCTTGTTTTTAAACATTCACACACACACACACACTCGTCTACATGCGTGTGTTTTTCTAGGCTTTTTATTTTAATTTTATTTTAGCTTGTGCTTGGCCGGGCAACACTCAAGACATGATTCAGCACACTTGAGAGTATTTCTTGGTTCCTCTTGCTTGCAGACCATTCTATGTTTAACATGTTGTGATATTTGCATAATAAAACCGGAGAGAACTTTTTTGAATTCAGCATGGTTAACATGGCTGCTTCATATGGGAGTTGTTTCTCTGCTGCCTGATGTTTCTCAGCGTTTTATGTGTTGATTGTAGCCCGGCTGTGCTTCTTTCTTTGTATACTGTATTAAAAGCTATCATAGTAGCTTCCTCTGTTAGCAGACCCGGGTTAGTGAGTGCATCCCCCTAGCAGAACGGCATTCTAATTTCCAGTGGACATTCTCTCTCGGCTTCACCTCGTACTGCATTATGTCACAATTCGCCTACACTGCAGCGTTCCATGTTTTCCTTTTACTTATAAAATGTTTTTAGTTTTATTGAGACCTACTCCCTGGTGACATGCTATGGAAGACATTTACAAACTCATAAAGCAGCAAGCTGCATTTAAAAACAACTGTTTTTGAAACGAGCAACCACAGGTCGTGTAACCATATCAAAATTCTCTACTTTATACAAAAAGAAATATACACACTTGATGTTTTTTTTTTTGACCCGTAATTGTCTTCTTTAGACGCTGAATTATGTGTTAACGTGTAGGACTATTTCTTTTTTTTTTTTTCTTCTAAAGTAAGTTAGCCCAGCTGTAAATAGTTTCTAGCGTTTGAAGTCAAACCTCTCTGACTCTAAAATAGCTGTGCTAATGCTGTCACTACTGTAGGTCAGTATCTCTTTGCTGGTTCTAAGCCTACCCTTTCTATTTGTCTGTTTTAACAATATTAAATATATTATTCAGTAAAGTTCTGAAAGGACTTCTGGCCTTTGGGACGTTCTTATTTCTTCCCCATATACATCAGTATTAGGAGTACGATGTCCTGCACCCTGACTGCCTTCTGTTATACTTCACCATTGACAGGAAGGGGTTGAATTGGTTTCACCTGGGTCTGCTAGTTAGCTTTTCTATATTGTCCCTGAAACGTTTCTCTGTATTTAGCAGATTAGCTTGTGTTGTCCTGTTGCATGTTTATTGGTTTCCCTTGAAATTACTGTCATAGCAAATCTACTTTTGTCTGTTTTGGAAAATAAAGGGTTTTCGTTTTCGTAACTGTACTTCTTAATTAGTCCTTTTTTTGGTTTAATAGCACCCAATAGGACATATGTAACTACCACATATGTATGTGTCTGTATGTGGAAAGCGGTGTCTAGCTAAAACCAATGTTGGCCTATAGTTAGCCTTTTTTGTTGTTGTTGGTAAGAGTCTGGATCAACGGCACTACATTTCCAGGATGCGTCAGATTCCCCCACCTTCCCATCTCTGTGTTTTGCCTTTCTCCAAATCCTTTCTCTACTGAATACAACAAACTTCAAATACTTTGCACATCTACAACGTGAGACAGGTGTGTCGAGGTGTGAAAAAAAAACTACATAAAGTTTAATAGTAGGCAACGTTTCGGTACTAGACCATCTTCAGGCAAATGGTGTTACATCCTGAGAAGCCATCTTTTGTAGGAGGTGACTGTTTCCGGGCACCAATCAACAACTTCCACATGAAATCAGACATAAATACATAACATTCATTCATACATCCATTACTATAGATAGGGCTTCATTTTCGGAGCATTCTGATGAAGGAAAGTAAATATAAAGGCTTAAATGTCCACTTAAAGCCATATTTCAACTCTGTTTGAGGGTGCTATTTAAACCCATATTGTAAATCTTATTCAGGCTGCTCTAAACACCAAACCTCCATATTAGCCAGACTCATTTCACCCCAGGGTGATAGTATACACATCCCTTAATGTCCCTGTGCATTTTTGGAGCATTCTGATGAAGGATTTTAAAAATAAAGGCTTAAATGTCCACCTAAAACTATATTTCAACTCGGTTTGAGGCTGCTATTTAAAGCCATATTGTACGTCTTATTCAGGCTGCTTTAAAAACCAAACCTCCATATTAGCCAGACTCATTTCACCCCAGTGTGATAGTATGCACATCCCTTAATGTCCCTGTGCAGAATTTGATTGTGGTTGGATGAGAAGTATAAACATAGCTGTTTTTGTAAAATGAATGCACACCAAGAATTATATAATGCATTCATAGACCGACCTATTTACAAAACCTGCTGGTACCTTATCCATTAATCGATAGAGGAAAAGTATCACAATAAACGAGTCCTTGCAACAAAATCAAAGGGCTTGATGAATGAACATTTACAAATAAGTTTACAGCATTTCCTCTCCAACGTTTTGGGAGCGATTGCTGGGATTGCTGTGGACTAAGTACTCACGGAGATACACTGGTAAGAGCCAATGAGTTTTAACCATGTATCCAGCTCATTTAAATAGCTCACGTTACTGTACTGTGTGAACAGTTAATATTTTATATGGAGTTTTCTTTTGCAGGTTGCCAATGTTCCACCAATACAAGTTCTTTCCCAAGACTATTTTGCAGTCTTTTGTCCACTATATTTAGTTTGAACAATGATAAAGTAAGGGAGATGTGAGGTGAGAAAAGCAGGCAAGTTAGAGTAGCAATGTGCAGCCTGTCAATGAGTGGGGGAGTTTGTAAGATTTAGATAGCAAATTTTGATATGTATGAAAAACTCACTTGTGCCTGGCTACATTCCAAGGTAATATGATCAACGAAACAGAAATGATTAAAGTATTTCGACATGTGCTGTATAGTGTTTTTCACCTTACTAATTAGGCCTTGCTAAGCCAATATATTTAATAATAAATAATACAATCAGCCAGAAATATATCCTTTCGATATGACGTGTGGGAAACCAGGACATGGTGAGTAACCATCATCTCGAGAAATAGCTGACTAGTAGGCCTATGTACGTAAGAACTTAAGACTGAACTGTCTTTGTCACTGAAAGAGACCTAGGTGCAAAGGGCGAAGTGGAGACGGTGTAAAGGATAGAATTAAAAATATAACCCTTTTTGATGTACAAAACAAGGTAATTATGTACGTAAATGAGTCCAACTGACACCGCCCCAAAATGCTGTATAAAAAAACAGTTTAAACCTATTTAAATTCCATTGTTAATACTCAGTTGACCATGCCTGAAGTCAGTCGAGGTGTCGGGACAGCTCTGTTTTTTACATGTAATTGTTGCAAATAAATTTGCATTGAGTTAGGGCTGCACAATTAATCGCAATTTTATCGAAATCGCAATATGGGCTAGTGCAATATCCAAATCACAGGAGGTGGGGTGGGCGCAATATTTTTTAAAGCTTTAGTGCGTAACTTTTTGATATTAATGAACGTCCATTACATTAAATCCATTGCCAAATGAGTTGCTACAAAGCTAATTATGACTGTCCGCTCCACACAACTCTTTCTGGATTTCTCAGTATGGCTATTGTCCGGCGACTTTCGCGCGCAGAAAGAAAAGCCCATGTTTTTGTTTTGTTTTTTATCCTCCTTGGCTACTGCGTGGAGGAGGGGTGGGGGCTGTGCGCGATCACGGAAGGCTTGTATCATGTGGACGCGGCGACAGTTTTGTCATTAGCCTACTAAGAATTCCTTATGGGGGGGCGACAGAAACTACGCACTATAGCCTTAAAGGCAAAATATGTGTCAAACCATTCAGAATTTAGTATTTTGGTTCTGCAGAGATGTCCCAGCCTACAAATCATATCCTACAGACTAAAGAAAAAGTCTATAATCATTTTAATTTGAATATTTTTTTAATGAAAATTAGAATAATGATACAAAAATTATCATTCCCCTGCAATATCCTGAATCATATCGCAATCGCAACATCAGTCAAAATAATCACGGTTCGATTTTTTTCCTCTTACAGACCTGCGCGGAGTGAACTTCAGCGGTCTCTGGTGTCTTCGTGGAGTCCTCGTCTGACCATTTTGTCTGTACGGAGGCCGTTGTGGGTTTATTTCCAGTTTCATAAATAGGCCTTTTAAGTTTAATTACTAAGAAAATGGTAAAATGGCAAACTAACAAAAAAAAACACAGATTTTTGCATGATCTCATGATAGTGTGGGAATCTAGCTGCCGCGGCGCGAGGTAATGTACTCTCAACTCCAGTCAATCTTTTTTTCTGCCTTTGCACACTGCCAACACTTTAGACATTTTATAAAAATGTTTCTTTTATATCGCAGGTAGTACAGCACAAAACCCATTCTGACCTAATGTTATCATTGGTCCAGGTCATGTGTTACCTTGTATGTACTAGGAGGAAGTTTACTGGTGAACACCTGATCACAAAACATCGCCACACAATATTTCCCAACTTTACAAGGTGGAAAGTGCGCCTGTATGCACGCTCTTCAAAACTCAGATAAATACAGAGTCAATTTCTCAGCTGTGCAATAACATATTTCAGTAAGATAAACAAAGCCACTGAACTGGCCCGCAGCTTATGTCTTCATTTTTTACTGTAACGGACTGTTAGTACTGAATTAAAATGAGCGGCCTTCATAGCCCTGATATCTGCTATTCTGACTGTGTAGACACCAGACGGAGGGAACTCAACTGACTCCAAAGAAATACAATTTATTTTCATTTTATTTTATATTACAGAAAACAACCTCCTTGAATACCTACAAGCACAAAATTTAAACAAACCAATAATAAAAGCTTTGTCCATCAGTGGTATTGATGGGTCATGCAGGACATGCAGGTTATTTTTGGTCTTCATGAAATTAAAAGATGGATTGGTTTCATTTGACTGCGTTTCTTTGCCAGGCATTTGCAGTAGTTGGATTCTAAAATGAGGTGTCCACTAGGTAGAACTCTGAACACTTACTCAAACAAGTTCTTTTCCTTAAAAACAATCCATCATTACGAATTGAATGTGTTTGTTGGAGGTCTGACTACACAGTAGTAACTGCTAGCATGTTCTCCTGGCTGTGCTCATTCCAAGGAAATTCTAAATTTGCTTTGCTGATAATCATTTACTCATCACAACTACTACTTATGAACAGAAGACTCCACTACAACCTATAATACAGTGTATATGTATGTATAAATATACCCTTCTTAGTATCAAGAGGTTAAACTGCTGCCATGTTTAATTCCATTTATAGTTTCATCAGAATCTGGATGGAGTTCTGTCTTACTCAGCCATGTGCACAACCACCAGAGGGTGACATCCTTACTTAAACCAATTCACAGATTAGCCTTGAGTTTGGAGAAATGTTTATGAATCCAGAGTTACATGTATTTGAAGGCCAAAGCTGTCATTTTTATAGTATCAATTCATGTAAAAAATAAAAATGCCAGGCAAGTATTTGGGGCATTTGACATACATTTTGACATTTTAATCTTAAAACATTAACAGCTTAACAACTTGTATTGTTGTACCCATGTACCTGGGCCTACCCTTGAGCTATATTTGGAATACAGATTCCCACCATCTTGTTTAAAGTTGACAATACGATTTCCACAGCTTCACAGTCACATAGGTTGAATATACATAAAAACAAAAACGTATGTTGAAGGCACAGGTGAAACCCCTTGCTATTGTGCTTTCAGAAAATTCACAAGAAAAAAATAATACAGGCAACCTATTTGGGTCAATCCAAAGTCGATTAATCATATTCAGAACAGACTGAAAATGGATGGGGCTCCAAAGGCCTATCCCCCAAATTTTAGCTTATATAGACACTATGGTTTTGCTGTTTGTGAATTGTCATTGATACCTCAGTCACTCTAACCCTAACCCCAAACTCATTCAGGTTGTAGGAGTGGCACTTGTAAGGGACATTGTCAAGGAAAACTGCCAGACGTGAAGTCTCTCCTAGGTTATGTATTCCAAGAAGCCCAGCAAAGTGGCCAAGGTGCCACATTTACTCTACATTTATTTGAAAGGACTCTGCTGGAGATGGTACATAAAGTCTTGGAGTATTTTGGTTCATTTTGGCAGCAAGGTGGCCTGTGGTTACTGCACTATCTGGGAACTCTATATACACAGGTTTGATCCCCATGACCCCCTGTCTTTATCCTGCTGAAGTGTCTTTGAGTGAGATGCCGTACCACTACCAGCTCAGGGGGGGCATGATCACCACTTCCCTTCCTGTGCCCCAGCAACCCTTCCTTGGTGGCCCAGAGTCATTGTAGTGTCTGCGATTGTGCGGCTAATTCGGCTACATTAGCTGATGGCCAGGATCCAGCGTGCTATTAGTCTGTTGGCTTGTTCAACTCAGTATTTTCCAGCAGGATTGTGCATAGGCATTGAACTAGCCTATGCACCAAAAGCGCTGGTCCCAGGTCAACTAGCGTCTGTTGTTTTATTTCCACTATGTAGTAGCCTAGATTTACCTCAGAGTTGTTTGAGCTTAACAATTGTTGAACTCCAGTGTTTTTTTCCAGTGTAGAAAATGTTCATAAAGAAGAATGGATAGCAACACATCCTGGGGTAAAGGTTTTCTTGCTCTTTTTTTTCCTGCCTTGATTTCCTCTGTCCATCCAGCCATCCACCAATTCTTTGAATAAAAACGCCAGTGCAAGGACATGTGAGGATTCCATGGTACCTTTCAGCACCTTCCATTGACACCAGATAAAGAATTCCTGTGTTCCTTCATTCACCACCACATCAGTATGCCCCTCCTCACTTCTTCTTGTCCTTCTGTTTCTTGCTTTTGTTTCTCAGTGGCAGCGCTGCCCCTTGTTGGCGTGAAGCTACCGTGACGCTACCATCTGACTCAAAATGAAGCAGGTACTCCATAGCATTCAACGGCATGCCCTCCTCGTCCCTCAGCGTGGAAAAGACATCCTGGTACAACGTGCCCAGTCGGCGCTTCATTTCCTGCAGGTTCCTCAGGGCTTCCTGTTTCTCTCGGAGCAGCCGCGAACGGTAGCGCCTCAAACCTGACACATTGTCTTTCAGTTCCAGCAGCACGTCCAGTTTCCTCTTCCTGCAGTTCTGGGCAGCTATTTTGTTCTTACCACGGCGTCGTATGTCCCTGACAAGTATAAGCTGCTCCTCACTGAGATGGTAATTGGCCAATAGGTCATTAAACTCATCCACTGGCAGATTAACAATCAGCTCGTTGGAGAAAGGGATCTTCCCGGCTCGGGCACGCCGTTCATCGCGGCTCCACATTTTGGTCTCGGAGATGTGTCTGGAAGAGGAGCGGTGGTACGGCTTGACGTTGTCATGGCGCGATGAGCATTTGGTGTGTTTGGTGGGCATCTTGCCCAGAGATGGAGAGGAGGCGGGCGGCAAGGGCTGGTTGTACGTGTGATCGTGGCCGATATGCTCCAGCCAAGGGGAGCCGTTATACAGCTTGTGATCCCCATAGTTGGGAGGGAAGGGTTTCCCAAAATCTTCAGGGTAGCCTCCTCCTACTGCCCCCATCTCCTCTTCTTCCAAATCCTCCTGCTTTATGGTCACCTCCACTTCCATATCTGAACCGAAAAACATTTCCTCCGTCTCTTCATCCTCATCTTGAGAGAAGGGACTTTCCACAGCTGACCCACAAGAAGAAGAAGAGGTTGAGGAAGAGGAGTAAGAGGAGGCCTCAGAAGCACATGGAGAAGTAGGGCTGTGGCTGAGAGAAAGAGAAAGACCAGAGTCGGAGTCTGTCTCCTCCTTGATGTCTAGGAGGAGGAAAAAAGAAAAGTAAGTAAGTTCTACAGTTTTATAGTAGGTCTAAATACTTGAGTAAGTATAGAACAATGTCTATAGAGCTCAACAGTGTGGTTCCGGAAGAAATTAACCCATTCTTTTTTTCTCCAAAAGGATTTTGATTATTAGCCATAATGTCTAAACCACAGACTGACCACGAGCTACGAGGTTGTGAAACGAAAGTTTCTGCTCCTGTAAAAGCTAGAAGTCCATATGAAATCAACCTTGTTTTAAGAAAAACATGTTTAATTTGCGATCCTATGGAGAATTACTATACTACTCACAATCCTAAGCGTAACAGCGACGTCTCTGATTGGTGGAACTCGTTACCATGGGAATGTTTACCGCACCCGCGAACGGCTAAAGCGTGCTTCTACCATTGAAGTCTATGACAGTTCCTGTACACAATCTTGTACCGTTGCCTTTTTTGACGTTTTCAAAATGTTCTTTTGCACCAAATCAAATGTTTTATGGTCACGATTCATCTCGTAGCTGGTTGGCTTCGTTCCAGGATTAAAACTCTTTATATTAGCATTTAATTAAACGTCAATGGAGATATTGAATGGGGAGAACCACTTGCGGGAACCAGAGCCGTTATAAAAAAAGTGGGCAGTCACTGTTGAGCTCTATAGCCTCCCCATTTAATTACCTTGCTGAGGTCTTCTTGGTTGACCCTCATCTTCTGGGACTGCCATGCTAGAGCCTGAGTCGTCATCATCTCTGCCGGTTTCCTGTTGGGATATTTCACGGTCAAGGAAGCCCTCCTCTTCCAGCTTGGCTGCCATCTCAGGACTGAATCCTTCCTCCAGAGCCAGGTCCAACAATCTCATCTCATCCAAGATGGCAGCATCCTCTAAGAGGTCAATAAGTGGGCTAAGGAGGCCATCTTCACCATCACCATCCTCCTCTTCGTCAACCAGAAAGACACTGGAGGGAGATGTCAGGCGGTCTTGAGTCATACCATTCCCCTCTGGAGATGGGGTGAAACCAGACGGCGTCAAGTCCCGCCAATGAAAGTTGACATCAAAGCTAGGAAGGTTTTCAGGGGAGGGAGCATTCTGTGAACACGGACTGCCTTCCAGGGTATCGCCAAGACCTTGTGTTAGTAGATTTATGTTGAAGGTACTAGAGTTATCTTCTGCATTTAGTCCCATGTTTTCTGAAGGATCTTCTGCAAGCAGATGTGTGTGGTCTGGAAGACTGTGCGAGGGATTCTCATTAGAGTTTTGCAAAGTGTCCCTTGTGTTTGAGGCAGAACTGTGGTCATCCAAGTCTGCACTGGGGGTGAGAGGAAGGAGGGCTGGCTCTAGCTCTGACTGCCTTGGAGGCTCCAACAAACCTAGAGACAAATAGGGGGAATTTTTTGCACAATGTTAAGAATTGTAGGATGCAACAGAGCCTTTGGTGCAGTCATTAATGGAACATTCATGAAATAAGAAAAACAAGATTGTTAATGTTTAATGACCAATCAATTTTTAAGGAGCTGTTAGAGTGTAGAAATACTGTCCATGAATTCTTACAACAAACTTCAAATTCTGAACTGAGTTACCGTGCTGCAGAGGAGTCTCCATTAAAACTTCTTCCCGATCAGCCTCTGTTATGCCGTTCTCGTGGTTGTTACAATTTTGGTGTAGAGCTTCAGACCCAACAGGCTGAAGGGTCCCAGCTGCTCTTGAATTCTGGGTGTGGTCAAATGAAGTCAGTATGTCAGCGTCTGTATTCTGGAGAGGAGGGATAAAAAAAGATCTAAATGTATTGTTTCTTGGCTTACTCATACATTCATCTTTTGCCAAATGTAAAGTCATCTACTTTGATTCTCCCAGTCACCTCAGGCTCCATGATAGCCAACAGGTCCTGCCAGTGGAGCTCCAGGTCCATGGATGGGTTAGCAGTGGGGATGATATGGGACAGCAGGGGCTCCCTGCCTTGTGGCTGTTGCTCCTGGTCTTCCCTTCTACCACCAACATCACGTAACTGAGGGGCAAGAAAGCAAGAATAATGCTGAGTACTGTTTAAGCTCCAGAAGGACACAACAGAATGGACTAAAGAGAAGAATCCGTGTATGGTTCGTTCATTCATTATTCGGTTTTCAAACCAAAACAGAAAAACCAAAAAATGTTATGTTTTCTTCGTTTTTATGTATTAAAAACCAGAACACAAAAACCAAAACACAAAAACCATGTGTTTTTTCTTTGGTTTTTCTGTTTTAAAAACCAGAACGGAAAAACACACACACGATATTCTCTTTCTGTTTGTCATTCTAAAACCAAAACGGGAAAATGGAAAATCCCAGAAAATCCGGCGGGGTTCCGGCAAGATGGCGGGTTGAGCAGGCGTGTTTTTCGGAGCTCTTTACTAGCTAGTAGTCCCAAAGTATAGTTAGAAGTTGTTGAATGTCCACTCTGAAGTGTGGTAATGGATCCGAAACGTGTCATTAAACCAGCAACACTTAAAATGGATCTGATGTTAGGTCTTCTGCCTTGAACCCAAGACGTCGGCTTCCCCGAAATAAAATAAACGTTTCCATTTTCTGCTTTGCTCTCAGGTGGGAGATAAAACCGCGTCTGAGTGGGCGCGCAGAGGAGCAGATGAAACTGGGTCTGATAGTGGGCGGGCTCACATCTCCTAGATGACCAACCATTATTATAATCATTAGAAACAGAAAGAGAATATTGTTTTTTGTGTTTTTCAGTTTTTTCGTTCTGGTTTTTAAAACAGAAAAACCAAAGAAAAAACACATGGTTTTTGTGTTTTGGTTTTTGTGTTTTTGTGTTCTGGTTTTTAATACATAAAAACGAAGAAAACATAAAATTTTTTGGTTTTTCTGTTTTGGTTTGAAAACTGAATAACGAATGAACGAACCATACACGGATTGAGAAGAGACAAGTGTGTACCTGTTGTTCTTCTGTGAAGGGAAAGTTTTCCTCCAACAGCCTCAAACACTCCCGGAGGGAGAGAGAAGTCTGAAAATAGAGAGAGAGGAATTAAAAAATGGCTTTAAAGAGAAGGCAAAGAAGTTGAGTTGCATTTGACTTAATGCCAATTTTGACCAGCTGGTTGACTTTCCCAGTGTGTGTTTTGTATTAGCCATGCTGGCGGTGTGGCTCAAGGGATGGCCATGTCGGTCGGTAGATCCAAGACTTTGGGCTCGACTGAATTATCTCAATGATTATATGGATTGCCATAACATTTTGAACGGACATTTACAGTCTACAGAAGATCCTATGGGAAAACAGTAATTTGACACTAAAACATACTTACTTCGACCAAAATGTGAATGTTTGGATTTGATTATAAAGCCCAGTTCAGACCAAAGACACGACGAGTTGAAACCTGTAACTTATTGCAACGTGTCGGTCTGCAGCGTTCTAAAACCTGCCAGTTCACACCAATGAGATGAGGCAGTGTATCATCTCCATGACAACGCTTCGTTGTACTTCCATTCGAACTTCCGACTTTTAGGCTTTTTTGTAGCTGGATATATCATTTGTTTTGTCTAAATATGAATGTGGATATTGATATGCTTTCAACAATAGGGTTGGGCATCGTTTCGATTTTAACAATTCTGATTCCAATTCCGATTCTTCCTTTCTATTCCGATTTTCATCGATTCTTGATTTCAATTATTTAAGATGTGGAGTTGAAACGGGCCACATGTTTAATCCACAGATAAGAGGAAACTTTTATTTTGATTCAATGGTGATTTACAGTTTTACGAGGGGTTTTCGACGTAAAATAAAGTCACATTTTAGAGCGCCGCTTACTGTGCTCCATCACTGCAACACAGAAGTGCCTGGAAGCACGGCGGCTGCTACTGAAACCAAAACCTGTGCATGTTAAATTTGGAACCGCTGATCGGATTGGAAACCAAATTTTCCAAACGATTCCAATAAATAAATAAAAAAAATCTTTGGTCTGAACTGGGCTTAATGATACAGAATGGAACAGAATGATATAAAAACCTTTAGAAGAAATTAATAAATAATGGACCCGCCGTTTAAAAGATTCTCTCCAGACATGTTTTTAAACTATTAATATTGTGACTTGGCCTCCTGATGTGTCATAGCAGACAGGAAATGCACTGGAGTTGGCACAACTAACTTTGTAGATAAAAGTGTATAGTCTTCTCGGAAAGAAATCTAAATAGTTTTATATTTGTATTAATTACAGTATTTAATTTTGTTTCCCCTGATTGCCAAGACTTGGGAGGACAATTTTCTAAATCCAAAAGTCATTATTGTTCTCTGTGTGATTTCAATACATTTCTGTGAGATTCAATTTCAGTTTGGATTTTTCTTTTGTCTTTAATAGTCATATAGCAATTTATACATTCATGTGACATAGCCCAGATTGTCCTGAAAAAACTTAACTTGATTGTGCATTACAGGGTTGAGGTTATACAATCATTATTTACACAAGGAGACGAGGCAGCCCAATTATTGAGAAAAAAATGGCTTAGGCCCCAGTGGTTTGAACAATACAAATTCAAAAAATGTTGGGTTTAAATTCAGTTTTTTAATGCAATAATTCAAATTGCAATTACATTTCAAATGTAAATCATTCAAATTCAGTTTCTAGTGACACATCATTCTGCCCACAGTAATGGCCGATCCCATTGTTATCCTCACATCCTTATTTTACACTTCAGTTATTTTAAAGATTAAACAAATGTGTTAATTAGTGAGCTTTAGAGATCCTGCGTGGATTTACCCTTACCCTTTGGATAGAGCCAGCTCTGGTTCCACTTGTTTCTAGTCTTTATGCTAAGCTAAATAACTGCTAGCTTAATCTACATATTTACCATTCATACATGCATATTCAGATCCCAAAATGTCAAACTATTCCTTTAATGATGCTTTTTTGATTTAAAGTTTACTAGTCTACTACAGGGTTGTAGCCACAATGGCAGCCTGACTGTGATACTCATTGGAAACTGTACCAAATTTAAATGCAACCACCAGTAGTTTTGTATAATATTTAAATCTGGACTAAAGTGTTATACCAGAAGGCATCATGGGGGAGACTCAAATTTGTGTTTAGTGTGTTTTTTCGAATGTTATTATCTTCAAAGAAGGAAACGCGCATTTCATTATCATGATGACATGACAAAAAAAAATCTGAATTCGTACTACGTCTTACCTGGTCTACTTCATTCTGAGTTAGCTCTCTGTTGTTAGCACGGCTGTAGGAACCCCCTAGTCTTCCTCTTCCCTCTGTCCACCTGCCCAGGTGTTCCTCCTCTTCCTCCTGCTCCTCTTCCTCTCCTCTCTCCTCCAGAGGACCACTGTGATGATGTGCATGGTTTGCTCCTTCCTGGTTGCAGACAAAAAGGAAGAACAATCTAGTCAGAGCAGCCATTATGCCACTGTCTGTGCCTTAACACGTCATGTTGAGTACTGTACAGCCTCTATTAACGGGCCAGCTTGCTTTTCTAACGCACTGGTTCCACTGGGTTTATATTCCAGGAACCTCTGTGTGTAAAGCAGTGGTGATTAGAGCTTTTGTTGTACAATTAATTGTCTCAGAAATAATTGCGATTAACAATATAATTGTCTCTTTCAGTCAAATTTCAAAAAATGTATTTATGCATTACTTTTTTAAACAAGATTTTGAATGAATTCCAGGATACATCTACTGTTTATATATCAGTTATGTGACCCAGATAATATAATAACACAGGTGCACAGCCTATAACGTAAACTATACCTCTTTATTATCATAAAACATTTTTTTCTGTCATTTTTGTTGCTATGAACAAGTATAGGGTTAAGTGCCAACAACTAACAATTGAAATAATAATTAAAATATATAGTCCAAATAATAATCTTTTATTAATTACAATTTGGCATATCTAAACAAAAATGAACAATTACCAGTCATACGTCTTAAGACCTTAGCTAGTGTTCGCAATTACTGGCGGTTAAACAAAGAAACCGTGATTATGTGATTATTTTATTAGTATTCAACAAAGAAAGCTCCCAGTGGGCAGGCCTCATGGGTATTGGAGTTGACTGAGACTTAAATAAGTCTGATTAACTTGATTAAGACTTGCTCAACTTTTTTCTAGACCCCTGATCTTAAAGTTACACTTAAAGAAAGAAGAATGTGTTGGATCTCCATATAGAAATATGTCAAAAGCATATTTTGGACATGTATAAATTGGAAACCGCTTAAAGTGATCACGGTTACAGTGATCAACCACTTATATGGATCAAAAAGCTTAGGCCAAAACTATTCCTATACAAAGGCTGTTTAAAACATTTGCTTATAGCGGTCAAGTAGCCTACTAACAGTGTTCGCTTTGAGTCTTTTCATACATGACGTTTTGGGAAAAACTACAATATTTTTTTATTTTTGTTTACTTTACTCCCACAATACTTTGCCTTGAGGCTGGTGCTGAATCATCAATATCCTTCTTGAAATCATGACGAGAAAAAGAAAGTAATTTTCTCTCAGTAAAATACAGCCTATGACAAACTGCCAAAAACGAGCCAACGAGATGCAGCAGCAAAACTTGGTCCTTCCTCAGGCTACCTTAAACAAAAGAGAAACACTCATGGCTGCTAGTGATGGAGACAGCTAAGGAAAGCATACAAGGAAAGCATAGGTGCTTGAATCCGCCCTCGTCAAGTGGATTGATAAAGCCCTCTTGAGCGAGTGAAAATAAAATTCAGCAAATAGTAATAGACCTTTTTCACGGCAGACATGTCGACATGTCATGGTAGGAAAAGCACAGGTGTATTCAAAACCATTACTGATGGCTGCATTCCACTTAGGAGAGGTCCTGGTGTTGTGCATGCTGACTCACTGGAATAGCTCACTGGGACACTTGATGGAATTGAGCCATCGTTAAGGTTATCACTTTCAGCTGTGCTTTTCCTACCATGACAAGTCAAAAATGTCTGCTGTGAAAAAGTTCCATTATAAATATCAATTAGATTGGTAATCTAATTGAGAAATAAAGAAAAAGAAAAATGGTTATAATAATCATCCGCCCAGGCACATTAGATTACAACACAGTAAAAGCATGGCTCATTCTTATTTAGACTCCATTTTGCTTTTATGGCTACCATAAAAATGAAACTGCAAAGGCATCACCATGCTAACCACCGGAGTAGTGTAAAGCTATAGTTGTGTCTTCTATACTGCCAGCCTGTATGCACAGAACGTGAAGGCTCCTGTTTAAACCAGAGACAGACAGCCAGGCTCGGAATAGCTCTAACACTCTCCTGACCTGGCTGGGGGCTTACAGACCAGCCCAGAGACCCTCAACAGCTGGCCAGCAAGGACAAGTATGTAGCCTTGAACTTAAATGGGTCAGGCCTGTGCAAATATCCCTTACTACACTACATGAGTGCAATTGAGAGCCCAAGTTTGAATCATGCTGGGGTGAGCACAGTTGAGAATACTTCCAGGAGCTAAGGAGCCACAGGAAAAACATACAGCTATACAAGTCAAGTCAGACAAGTCATGGGCATTTTAATAGCCCTTAACCATAGTAACATTTCAAAAGATGTCACAGATTCTTAAGGCCCAGACACACTGACCAGACGGCCGACCCTCGGCAGAAAATGCAGTTGGACTGATCAGTCTCCCCGAGTGCCTCGGAGCACACCAAAGCGATGAGACGTAATACGTCTCCATAACAGCAGGCGGCGCTAATCTGTATTGTCACCCAAAAATGAAAACCGGCAGCTGATTGGACGAACGCATCACTTGGGTCTGGTTTCTCCGGAAATTCAGAGACAGTCATGGCGGCTCGTTCAGAATACAATCTCATATTGTACTCAAATAGTTCACCAAAACGTGTTTCTGAAAACATTTTAAGCGAGAAATAGGCCATGCAGTTGAATCTGTCTTCATTGCAGATCGACAAAGGTCAGTTTAAAAGATTTTCGTCAGATTTTGAGAGACTCTAGTCACGCTCATTCCGCTCCCCGTTTCCGGCTTAGCACTCTACCAATCAGGGTCATTTGAGTCCGACTGCCGGCAGTGCCCGCCCCGCCGATTATACATGTCAAATCGGCCAAAATGAAGGCCGACGGGGCCTTCATCGGACGGACAACGGCACGGAACACACCGAACAGACTCGAGTCACTGACCTCGCCAGACTGTCCGACGGCCGATTTTCGGCTTGGTGTGACTCGGGCTTTAGATGAAAACCAAGACAGGCTCAACCTTGATATAGATTTCGCCCCAGGCTCACAAGTGGATGCTGGGTGACAGTGAAACTTTTTAAAATGTTATATGAACAGCAAGTGTCAGCATAGCTTTCAGGTGTTAGTTATGCAGCATTTCTTATAGTTAATTAAAAGATTTAGTTAGCTTTTATAAAAAAAATTACTTTTTGTCATATAAGCTGTCAAGTATATCCTGGTGCTCTTAATGGCATAAGGAAAACAATCAATCAGAGCTGAGGAGTCTCTAACCCAGTGCTGATTATTGCCTGTTTTTAACATGGCAGCTGGGTCATGAAATTTCTCGTTAAACAATACACTGACATATTTTTTCTGAAAACATTTGAGGCAAAAAGTTGGTAATGCAGTAACAGAATCTTGATTCATATTTGATCAGCACTGCCTAGTTTATACTTGACTGCAGTTCATGAGCAGTCATTGACACTGCATTAGAGACTCCTCGGCTCTGATTGGTTGTTTATCTTCGAGTGTGGTGGAAACTCGCAAATGCCATAGAACTAGGAGGAGGCAGAGTCTAATGTGCTACTGTCAGGATATAGTGGCAGTTTCAGCATATATGCAAATAAACTACCTTTAATTAAAGTTCCAAAACTGCAGCTTTAAGGTATATTGCGACCCAGCAAACTTGACCAGAAGTGCTGGTCCGTTGGAAAAGGAAAGTAAATGTGGCTGCTAATTAACTACCCCAAAGGATTAGCACTGAGACAAGCTCGGCAATCAGCAGATGTAAAGGACTGGCTCCACTGGGTTTCGAGCCCAGGACCTTCTGCACATAAAGCAGACATGATAACCTCTACACTATGGAACCATTTTGTTGGCCTGTTATGACACAGTTTTCAAAAATGCAAAAATAAAAAGTTCAGTCAGCCAACACACATGAAACAGATTATATGTGAATGTAGAATATATAGTTTTATTATTTGGAGTATAGGCCTTGAACTCGTTTCTATATTTGACCGGTAACCAGTGACCAGAAGCCAATATTGGGGAGATATATCCTCCTTCTGGTACCAGTCAACAATCTAGCAGCCGCATTCTGGACAAGGACCGAGGGTCTGACACTGCATATTGACTCAGTGGCAAGAAAGACAAGGCAGAGACTGTTTCACCTCGAGGAAATTCTACTCCTGCACCATCTATAACATCATCTACAGCACGTGTCAAATTAGATAGATAGATTTTGGATTTAGACTTTGATCCGGCCCGCATATCAATTTAGATTCACAAAAAATTTCAGCCCACCTACTTTTTTTTCACTTTTTCAAAGTTTTTGTCACTTTTTTGTTACTTTACGGTTTTGGCGCTTACTGTGATGTTTTTGCCAGTTTTTTAGCTTTTTTTCGACCTTTTTTTGGCGATTTTTTTCTATGATGGCTACCAAACTTCTGTGCTGACTTTTTTTAGGGCTTTATGTCAACTGTAAGTCAGAAGAATATATGAGACATGCAATCATTAAGGTCAAAGATATTTGACTTTTTTGATAAATAAAAGCATGCTAATAAACTCTACATGTCTGGCCCTGGATGTGATTCTCATTTCCACTGTGGCCCTTAGTGAAGTTGAGTTTGACTCCCCTAATCTACAGCATCCGGAGTGTCCTGGTAAGGAAACAGCAACAGACAGGAACACAAGGTAGGGCAAACGTCACAAAGGACAGCAAATTTGGCTGCTAAATTATTACCTCAAAGGATTAGCACCAGGAGAGGCTCTGCAACCAGCAGCTATAAAGTAATGGTTCCACTGGGTTTTGAGCCCAGGACCTTCTGCGTGTAAAGCAGACGTGATAACCTCTACACTATGGAACCACATATATGGCTTATTATAACACGGTTTTCAATGATGCAAAGAAAAAAATTCAGTCAGCCAACTCACATGAAACAGGTTATATGTGAATGTAAAATATGTATAGTTTTATTATTTGGAGTATGGGCCTTTACCTTATCTCTCTACACGGGTAAACTTCAAGCTAAGCACAGCGGGGTATTGACAATACTGACTTCCTCTCTAGAGAAAGATAGATGCAGAGCCTACAGGTGGAATATGTGCTGGAGGTGGGGCTCAATGACCTGCAGGACCAGTTCCAAGGGGTTTCAAGCCCAGGAGCTTCTGCGTGTTAAGCAGACATAATAACCTCTACACTATGGAACCATATTTATGGCACGTTATGAAACGGTTTTCAAAAATGCAAAGAAAAAAGTTCAATCAGCCAACTCACATGGAGCAGAATATAAGTGAATATAGAATGTATACAGTTGTGATGTTTGTTCTCCTCTATCGGGGCTTAGCGCCACCCAGGACGGTACAAACAAGCCACAGCGTTTGACCCTATCCCAGAATAGATAGGCAGTAGCCAGACCATACTCCAGCGCTGAACTACATATTACTAGACATAGCTTTTACATAATATCACAACTTGAAATATGCACAGGCGCATCACTAAACACTGTCCGCTGTCATTATGTCCTTTATTCTGCAGTATATAGCTGTGTCGCTTGGCAAAAGAAGGATTTCCTGCTTAATTCCCACAACACTGCTAATAAAGAAGCACAAGCTATAGCAACAAGTTTGCACATCATGCATTTCTGTACATTTGTTTACATGCATGCCTATGGGTCTTCGTGGGTGTACGTGTGTGTGCGTGTGTGTTTGTGTGTTGATGCAGTAAACAGGAGGTATTGCAAAACTGTGTCAGGACACAGCGGGCCAGCGATCAGGTTTCAAAACAAGCCAGTTGGTCACAAGCTAAAGTGTTGTGTTTTTGTGTGTGTGTGTGTTTCTGTGTACGAGTGTCATTTAATACATGAGTAGAGTTCAAAAACCCTGTTGTGTTCACTTTCAGTTCCATCAAAGAGAATGTAAAAAAAGTCTGAAATGTATTTAGATCTCAAATGTGTTACATCAAGTTTGTAATGTCCTCTGTGTGTGTGTGTGTGTGTGTGTGTGTGTGTGTGTGTGTGTGTGTGTACATGTCCAGACAAGGCCAATCTGTGGGCTATTTATATATTGTACAGTTTGTTGGCCTCTGCAATGTGTCTCAGTGTGTTTTATGGAGTCTCTGGGAGTTTTTCTTCTACACGAAGTGATGGATCTTCTTTATTTGGTTATAATGATGATGAATCATGGTGACCTCCCTCCTGATAAAGGATCAAATGTAATGAAAATGACACCAGTGCCATTTTTTCCACATTGTTCTCCACTCTGCTTTGCGTATACCCGCAGAGACATCTTCTGCGAATCATTTTAAAGTATTAATCCTGCTTCAGTCATTGGAAAAGATTTGTGTTCAATTCTGTGAACTGTGGACCTCAGCGCCCAGAGTGACCCCTTCAACTACTTTAGACATGTCTGTGTCTGAGGTGTCAGATCTGATGCCAGGTTATGTATTATATGTGCTGAAGTCTGTCTTATGGGCCACATGCTTGACCAGGCATGTCTGACGCGTTGCCATTAACAAATGGAGCTAACGGCGTAAGTCTATGCATGCCAAAACATGAAGTCGGTGCTGCCACCCAGATCAGATGATCATCAGCAGATTCCCCTTACCTATGTTATCTGACTATTCACTTTCTTTTTTGAGAGTGAGATGAGATGAGTGATGCCACTCTTATCTCTGTGTGTTACATACAAATCTGGAGCCACAATGTGATTTGTCTAGTTTAGCATGACAACTGGAAGCAGTTGGAAAACCACTTTACAGCTGATGAACTGATGAACATAATGTATCTTGTATGTATCTAAAACATAGACAAACCTTTGCACAGTACACCTGACATGAACGGATACTTCAGGTGCCTTTAAAGGTGCCCTGCCGCACGTATTTTATTACTTTGTGGTAATGTCTGAAGTTCTACCATGGACTCTGTAACATTTTTTGTGGAAAAAATGCCTTGGTTACCTTGTTTCAAGCCATTCTAGCGTGGTATAGAAAGCCTACAGGAAGACTCAGCTCGATTTCTGCCAGTTCTCATTCATTTTCAACAAGCTAAGCTGTTTGAATCTGATTGGCTAACAGCTAGCAAATGAGAGCCTGGCTGTCAGAATCCTTTACCCAGCCCAACTGGGGAGCTCATGAATAGTAATGAGCTCAGGCAATATGATGTCAGACTGACCAGCTTTTGTAATTGGCCTGATTTCTCTGCTTATTTCTTTTCAATGGCTAGAACTGACAGAGGAGGTAGCAGTTCATTTTCACATTCACAACATAACACAAACACATATGGACCTAACATATTTCAAAAAATGCAAGTAAAAACGGTTTTGTATGGCAAGGCACCTTTAGATTATTTCTTCTTGGCTGCGGAAAAAGCTCAAAAAAACAACACTGACTTGTTATTCTTTTAAAGTAGTTGTGGCGAACGTGTTAGCAAAGACTTGCCATAATATCGTAATAGTAATATACAGTAAAGTCATTTTCTGAACTTACCAGACTGTTCTAGCTGTTATATTATTTGCCTTTACCCACTTAGTCATTATATCCACATTACTTGAGATTATTTATCAAATAAATATTTTGTGAAAGCATCAATAGTCAACACTACAATTTAGTTGCGGTATCGATATCAAGGTATTTGGTCAAAAATATTGTGATATTTGATTTTCTCCATATCGCACAGCCCTAGAAGTGAGTAAAAGCATTTAGCAAAATGTGATCACTTGGAGAGGTTTTGGCACACCAGTGACACCTGTAATACCAAATACTGAAAACTCCCTAGCTCCCATTAGGTTAGGACTAGAGTTCTGAAATAGAAATAGTTCTTTATAGAGGTCTTGTTGACAAGGTGTAGAAGGTATGTGTTTGTGGCATAGTATGTTTTCGTTTTTTTTTTTAAATTGCACGGAGCTACGTAAACCTGTTGCTCTTCTATAATAGTTTTTTTGAGATTGTTGCGGGCAAAAATCCTTGATTATGCGGCACGTTTTCTTAAAAAATGCAATGGAATATGTGGGATATTTATGCAATTTTATGCAATGAAATTGCGGGAACTTGCAAAAATTGCGGGAACATGCAAAAACTGCGGTTTGATGAAAAAGAGAAAAAAAGTGATTCCCCCAACGCCCTGCTTTTCGATGATGTTCATGTCCCGTAAATATGTCACTTTATAACGTTCCCACGGCAACAGGGGAAAATGGCTGCTCTTGTGTGAAGTAAACGCAACATTTTTCAACTTTCTGTTAAGATATATGTGACTTTTTTGCAACGAAAATGCGGGGATTATTGCAATCATGCAAGCCCCGCATATTTTGCGCGGAAATCGGGAATTTATGTGGCGAAAGTGCGGCGTATTTGAAAAAATGCGCATAAATATGCAGACTTTGGCTGATTATGCATTGAATTATGCGATTGCATAATCGCGTTTTTCTGGAGGGACTGACTCTTTACTAGGGTTGGGTATCGTTTGGTTTTTTTTCGATTCCGGTGCTAAATCGATACTTTTAAAACGGTGCCGGTGCCTAAACGGTGCCTGAACCTGTACTTTTCAATGAAGTTAAAAAAAAAAAAGAAGAAGAAAAAAAATAAGGGTAGTAAACAAGTGACTTGTTTATTGCTAAGGCCATGGTCAAAATTAAAGATTTAATAATAACGTAATAACTATAACAATAACAATAACTTATTTCACCAGTAAATTGCTGTTGAAACCCAGATGGTAAAAGGGTATTTTACAATTACTGTCAATGCACCACGAGGCTACCTGTTTTAAGTGAATCTGTGTTGCTTAATTCCGACAACGGCAGCTGCAAGTGAACGCACCGTCTGTGTTGTTTAATTCCGACCATATAAACATACTGTATATCTATGAATTGCGACATCCCGCTGTAGAAGTCCTCCACAGTGAAATAAAGTCACACTTTACACTGTTTAACGTTAGCTGTCAGCATTTTAACCGTGATTAATCCAGCTGCTAGCTAAAGGTAGGCTAACGTTACATGCTGTCAGGTGTAGTGTAAAGTCAGGCACCGAAATGAGGCACCGAAACTTTCGTTCTTATTCGGTCTCGTTACTACCGTTTACGTCGGCACCGGTTCCCTATTGGCACCGAGTTTCGGTACCCAACCCTACTCTTTACTCCACTTTTCTTCCTGTTTCCAAAACAAAACTCTCTCTCTCTCTCTCTCTCTCTCTCTCTCTCTCTCTCTCTCTCTCTCGCCGTGGGGTCGAATATCAAGCTGTTCTACTTACTTACTTACTCCACAAACATGAAGTTTGAGGAATGATGTTATTGCAAAAACAACCAGCAGTAACCAGGTTACTGTGTTTATTTAAAAGGTGTATTCTCTCCAGCATTACTGTATTACCACTGTACTGATTGTTTGGCTTCATTTTCCTCGGGAGGTCATCTGTGGTAGGCTGAGGTTTCCTGGTGACTCATCTAGCTGAGTCATTATCTCACATGACATTACACTCAGTTTTGGTGAGAGCCCAAACAAAAACAGCACTCTTGTCCACATCACTAATCTATAAATAAATAGCTTTATATTTCTGCTTCTGTGGATTTTCGGGGGGAGTCAGTAGATTCTAACAGACTTTGTGAGTTTGTCTGCACTTTAAAGACTGCTGTTCAGCTGTGGAAACAAAATGATTTTGACTTCTAGAAGCAACTATTTCACATTTTAGTATTTAGTATTTCCGGTTTTAATCTGACTGCATGTGAGATATGTGAAAAAAATAAAATAAAAAAACATGTTTCAAGCATACCCCGGCCCTTGGACTCACGGCTGGAAACACTTTACATGAGCTATAACACAACAACGTTTGCCTTTAAGCTCTCACAGCACTTGTAAAAACCCGTCCAACTGTGCACAAACAAGGTTTTTGGGCTGTAGATCCCACAGGGTCAAAGGTCAACAGATTGAGATTGCTGATATGAACTGAAGATAACTCTGTCAACCCTTGTACCTGAACTGAACTATGAAGACTCCGCTTTACTACTAACATAATAACGGAACCTTTTCTGCGTAGAAATATATTCATTCTCGTTAAAATTAAAACTATATTAGCATTTTAGAAGCCATAGCAGGCTGTTGGCTATGTGACAACTCAACACACGGGACAAGAGCTTGGTGTGTCCAAAAATACGCTTCAAACTGTATATATCTAATTGAAAGGTTCCTACACTAATGAAATATTATTAAATATGGCAGGTAGTCTTATCAGGTACTCATAGATACTCCAGATCAAGCTGAAACACAAATCCTAGATGTTCTTAAAGAGTGTGAATGAAACAGCTGTACCTCTTTATCACCCTCCTCTTTTTCTTCCTGCATGGTACCAAGTGCAGCTCTGGATTCCACAGGCGGGGCAGTTCGGTCTCTTTCTACCCCAGCAGGTGCTCTCTCCAGTGGGGATGACTGGTCTGGACATGCCATGGGGAGAGGATCTGGCTCCCGCTGGGCCAGCCATGTTTCCAGTTGTGCATGAGGAACCTGTGGAGAAAGGTATAAAGGGGGGATTTGTAAGAGCCTCTGGTAAATACAAACTGTAGGTAGCAAAAGGGAAACAGCTAAAATGTGATTACCCTTGAAGGGTAACTTTGTTTGTTTTCAACGTGGACCCTATTTTCCTATGTTTTTGTGTCTGAGTGACAGATGGGAACAACAATCTTTGAAATTGGTCCAGTATTCAGCAAGACCACTGCAGTCGGCAGCGGCGAAACAAGCTACAATAGAAGTAGGGCACTTGTGCACCTTCCATTTACGTTTACGAAAGTGCTTGTTTTGCCACTGACAGGCTCCGATTATTACTGTAAGTGTCTGACAACATTAGGGAAAGGATTTCTATGGAAGTCTACCTTTCTGTTAAAGAGTAAGATCCTTTTTGTAAACATAAAAACATCCGCGAAATTGAGTTCGCTAAAAAGACCAGACTCCATGTAAATAAACATTTTATGCATGTCATTTTAGCATCGTAAAATACACTTCATTCAAAATCGACAGAAACACAATAAGTTCAACTAGTTCTGGTTGAAATAAACAGCTAACTTATTTAACAAATAAAAAATATGTTGGCTCTATACACGCCAAAAGTTTTTTTTAATGGAGTCTGATGGATTTATAGTGCGTTCCATTTACTAATTGTACCTCGGAACTCGGAAGCCAAAGCTGCACCAGGGTTAAAATAACCGATTCTCCAATTAAAATCAATCTTTGTTTGAGTGATCTGATATCGATTAATAAAATCCCAAAATCGATCATTTTATATATATGTAATATGTTAATATCATGTTAGTCCTGTTAAGTAAAAAGTACTTTAAACAAACTTTTTGGGGTTCAATTCTTAATGTAAACATTAACCTGGTGCACTATAACAAATATATATATATTGCTTCTCACTTGTACAAATTACAGCATAAGAATCTATTTTATATCCAAGCAAAATTGGTATCGTAACTGAAATTTCCCTAACCTATCGAATCGGAAATGTAATCGTATCGGGACCTTGTGAATCGGAATGGAACCAATTTGGGAAAACCATTGGCGATACCCAGCCCTATAAATGGAGATGGAAATAGACATGTTTTCCAACCTGTAGTCTGTCAAGAGAGCGGACCCAGCCCAGCAGCCTTCGTGACGTGAAGAACCTGTCCAGGTCCACACTCTTGGGGTGCAGGTCTTGGCCGTCCTCCAGGCGGTTGCGGAGGTTGTGGAACTGCGTCTGGGTCAGCGCCGAGGTGGGACCCAGGATCATCTCCTGTGTCATGTAGGGCTCCAGTCCCACGTCAACCCACACTCCAACCAGGCTGAGCAGGATGGCCATCTGGATAAGGCCCTCCGTGAAGTATTTCTTTAGGTACAGCATGGTCTTTGGTACGTCACAGGACGTGCAAAGGGTCCAGAGCTTAACCCAGTCCCCACCACAATGAGTGTCTCTTCTGTCTTTGTGTCCGTGGGCAAAGTGTTAAGTCCCTGTATGTTCTGTACGTAACTACTGACCTCCCTGATGAAGGAGAGGGGCTCCAAAAAATTTACTTTATTTTTTCACCCCTTAAACTATGATGAAAAATTGCTCTGGTAGGGACTTTATGATGTAGAACCAGACACTACACGGTTCCATAAAACTGCTCTGTTCAAGCTGCTCAGTGCAAAAGTTTAGAAGGAGGAACTCAACAAAAACAAAGATTGATACGTTCCGAGGTTCATCCAAAACCTGTTGGTCTTCATGGACACTTCCCAAACGTTTCTTCCTGTGAAGGAAGAGAGCAACTTGCTTCAGAGCAGAGTGACTGACTACACAGGCCAAATATTACACAAGTTATAGCAAATATCATTTGTGATGTACTTCATGTACTTCAATTATTGTGCTAATTGTTATTAGCATGTTTTACTGCTACCAAACTGCTTACTACAGCTCATCTTTTTGTCATCTTTTTTTATCGTCTTTTAACTTAATTTTATTTATTCACATTTCATTTTAGCTGTCCATTTAAGGTGCCCCATCTTCTATTTTCACTATTACAATATGCATGTATAAATGTGTATGTGTATTGATTCATATGCCCTTTTGTTTCTTCTGTCAAAGCACTTTGTAAACTATTGTTTTTAAAAGTGCTATAGAAACAATGTTATTATATTATTATATTTCTATAACAGCTATTAGGGATGTAACAATGCATCATGAATCGGTTAAATATCTACATATCTACATCGCAATGCAATTCTTAAGCGGCCAAGGGCGTACTCTACTTTTTATTTCACTTGTTTGACTTCAGCCGTCACTACGTCTTCTTAGTTTATAATTTTGGAAAATATTTTTTTTCTATTCATTTAGTTATTTTGATGTGGGATTTGTTTTAAATCTAACTATAATTTTTTTGTATTTCCTTTTTGCTATTTAAGATAAAACACATTCTCAGTTGCACTTGTGATAAGAGGACACATCTGTTGGTTTTCACAGTTTATATAAATAAAGGAACATTTTTCAGTCATTTTTGTCTGCAGCTCATTCTGTTAAAAAGAAATTGTGTGCTAACTTAAAATCGTTAATCGTATCGAAACTGCAGTTGACAAAAACTAATCTTGCCTTGTCAGTGCAGCCAACTGCATACAGTTTATGTGCAGAGGTAAGATAGACACACACACACACACACACACACACACCCAAACACACACACACAGGGCACTATCACCTCCCTCTCTCACTCTCTCTCTCTCATTCTCTATCTCTCTCTCTCTCTCTCTATCTCTCTCATAAGTTCAACCTACTTCTAGAAAGGGCTTGGTAACCACCTGCCTGCCCAACACTGCAGCCACATGATGTAATTGCCAGTGTTTGTCTGGAAAACCCCTCTCTTGTCTCCTCCCTACCTCCCTCCCTCCCTCCCTTCATGCTGTGGTAACCTGTTTACACAAGTGGCAGTGGAACAGCTGACTGTAACTTGTCAGCACCACCTTAAGACCCAGGGATATAAAAACGATACAGAATGCTTTGATTCATAGTTCAGTGTAGTGTCACCTTATCCTCTTATACAAGAATCTAATCTTGCACTGTGTGGTTTGGAGGAAATTTTGGTCTGGTGTAACATTACATGTATGACATAATAATAATAATAATAATAATAATAATAATAATAATAATAATAATAAATTGAATTTTTATAGAAAAAGTGAATTATCTCACATGGCTTGGTCAATTCTTTAAAAAACCTAATTGTTGTCTTTTGTTGTTGTTTTTCTCTGCTTGCATGTTGTTCCTGTCAGTGTTGTTGCTGTTGTTGTGTTATAATGAACTGTCAGATGGACAAAGACAATTTCCCATCTTCGTTGACAATAAAGTTGAATTCTATTCTATTTTAGTAGTGTAAAACTCATGTGTACATAAACTAGCAGGCTACGGTATAATAGTGCAGCCTACTGTGTTGTTTAACAGGCTGCTATTGCATGTAATTAATAGTGATGGATGAAGTAGTCATGTTACTCAAACTACTGAAGTATTAGCAGTAACATGTACTTAAAAAAACCTGTGTGTGTAGTGGGCACACTGTTATAGCTTGGATTTATGTGTAAGTAGCATTTTATTGTCGTAATTGGTGGAAGTCAATGTGAAATATTTTAAATTCAGCGAGTTGTACAATCTATTTAAAAACTGTCACATAAGTGTAGTGGAGTTAAAGTAGCAGACAATGGAAGTACTTAATTAATGTACAGATCGGCTCAATGCTTTGTTTGATCATTCCACCACTATAGCTGTCAAGTACTGTCATACACGACTGTGCCTTGCGTTAATATTAGGCTCTAGTATTATTGTATCATGTTCCCTGAAGTGAACACGAAGGAGGAGCAACAGGTTGCACAATGTGTTGATACTGACCTGATATAGCTGTAACACAGTTATGAGTTCGGAAATATCACGCAACGTTTTGACAACACAGAAAACACTGCGATGCCCTGCTGACAGTAAACATGGCTCTATATGGGCTATTAGAGGAACATTACGGGGATATTACAGGGATTCCCCACGCCATTTCACACTGACATCAACTGCTGCTGAACAACATTTAACACAGCGGGGTCAATACTTCATACCGCTTACATTTGTTAAGAAGACCATAAGAATGTCATAACTATGTGTCTTACCAGCTCAGAGCGTTGCCCGGTGTGTCACACTGTCCCGGTTTCTGTCTCTGTCTCTGTTCTGGGCACGCGGGGTGGTGAGACTACTTAAAGCCACACCCACTGATGACGTTTAGCAGCTCCTCCCTGGAAAACAAAACATGGTTGTGTGTGTGTGCGTGTCTGTGCGCGCGCGCGCGTGTGCGTGCGTGTGTGTTGCATTTAGAACCCTACTAAAGTAAAAGTACTGAGGCATTATCAGCTTGGTTTATGGTAAAGTAAAAGCAGTGATTGTGCAGTAACATCAGTCAAATGTTCCCTATGATGATATTTTATTACATGTGACCAGTGATTTATTTCAGTAAAAGTACTAATACCACACTGTAAAAAATACTCTGTTACAAGTAAAAGTCCTGCATTGAAAATGTTACTTAAGTAGAAGTATGTAAGTATCATCAGGAAAATGTAGTTAAAGTACTCAAAGCAGAAAAAACTCTCACATTTTAGAAACTGGAAATGATCCAAACAGTTATGTGGTTAATCGGCTACTCATCTCAGCTAGACTTGTAGGCTGTTATATTGTTGGGTAGTTAAATTTATATAAAAAAAAATGGTATCATAGAAACACATGTTTTGTGTGCAAAAACCTTACTTTGTTAAGTGGGCTAGTACAGTAGTAGTAACTAAAAGCTGTCAGATGAATGTAGTGGAGTAAAAAGAACAATATTTCTCTCTCAAATGTAGTGGAGTGGAAGCAGAAAGTGGCATGAAAAGAAAAGACTCAAGTAAAGTACAAGTACTTCAAATTTGTACTTAAGTACAGTTTGTGAGTAAATGTACTTAGTTACATTCCACCGCTGTATATACATTATGAATTAATAATCATGAAGCATCCATGTTAGAGCAACATGCTACTCTGTAGCTCTTAACTAGAGTTAGTTTAGTCCAATGGTTCCCAACCGAGGGCTTGTGTGTGATGTGTCATATAACCACTGAGTGAAAAGATTGACGATGCAGGTGAATGCTCAGAAAAGCTAGTAAGTGGACCTTTGAGTATAATTATTTTATATTATGATAATAATAAGAGCATTTTCATGAACACAAATTGAATTGAGGTCAGTCTTCGGCATTACAACAGAGCCGCTTGTGTCCATTTGAACTAGTCACTACTACTACTACAGTCATTGTTTATAGGAATTAAATGTATTTCTGTTTTGCTATTTGTCTGTACTAAACACTTCCACATACATGCATACTCTCATGCATAACGCTTCCTAACTTTAGCATGGAAATTATATAGTTTGGTCCTAACTCAGTTTTGAGTGACTGTAACTTTGGCTTCAGCTAGCTAGCAGATAAATAATAGATAGGTAGATAGAGTCCATGTACACCACAGTACAGCATTCTTGTTTTATTTAGAAAAGATCTTTTTAAATAATTGTAAATACCAGCTTTTGGCAAAGACGTGATGAGTCAAAATTGAAACATTTATCTGGATGGAAGGCAACATGGAACATTTAGAATCATCACGGTTAAAATGAGTTAAACGTGCGCTGTCATACAGAAATGTTCTTCTATTAATTCGGTGAATTAATTTATGAGTTACAAAATAGACCCAAAAGCATTTCTTCCTGCTCAGGTTGAAGTGCTTAAGTGATTCAAGGCCAACAACAAACAGCCATGTTCCCTGCTTCGCTCTGGATAAGGACATCAGCTGAATGTCTAAAACATGATTCAAACTACTATGGCACATAACAGAAAACCAAACCACCTAATAGGGCTATTTGTTTCTGCATTTAAAAAAAAAAAAAAAATGCACACATCAAAACAAAAGCTGGCATCCTCTGCATCTTAACAAATGCTTTGGACAGAAAGACATGTTATACTGGAAGACACCCTGCAGCCAGTTTTACAAACTTGGATTAGACGGCGGTCAGGAGGAATCTGTCTGAAAATAATACAGAAGGACTACAGGATGCAGAGGTTACCACATATACAGGTGTCTTAAACAAGCAATACAATGCACGGTTCCAACAACAGGCAGCTAGTATACAATTTTAATGAGTCAAATACCTTCACTCAGCTTTCCATGTACAACATGATTTGCTATTAAATTGCTGAAAACCCATTTTTACATGTAGTGTTCCCTAAATGTTCGTTAGCTCATAAAAACAACACTCTTTTTTAAATCTTTTCTCAAAAAAAAACAGCTGTCCATCACGTCTACACAGACGTGTTTCATATACAAACACTAGTGTCCGAAGTGGTATGTGTTGACGTTAATGTAATGGGTGTGAAGGTCTAAGTGGAGGTGATTTTGGACTTTTCAGACACTCTACAGATAAAAATTTATAAATAACAAGACTAAGAGTCTTCAGCCATGCTAGTGGCGCTGTGTATTTAGGCATAGCACTGCTGTATGCTAAATGCTAAATTCAGAACGCTAGCATGCTCACAGTGACAATGCTAGCGTGCTGATCTTTAGCAGCTTATGTTCAGCATGTTCACCCTCTTAGTTTAGCTTGTTAGCATACGCATGCATCAGTGTCATAGTCGAGTCACCGACCGCCGAGTCCGAGTCAAGTCTGGCGTGCCCAGTGTTCCAGTCCAAGTCTGAGTCACCAAAGAGGACTCTGAGTCGAGTCACCATTGCCTGAGTTCGAGTCCAAGTCCAAATAGCGACTTCGAAACGGACTTGAGTACTCCATCACTGCCTATTACGCATAAAAATGGTCAGAAACTTTAGCTAAATTCCGATTTCATAAATCCTCGAGTCATCAGAGTGCGATTCCAAGTCGAGTCAAGAGTCCAGAGTGTAGCAACTCGATTCCGAGTCCCCGCATCGCCCCAAACTGCTACAACTATTATTTCTAGTCATAGTTCCACTATCTTTATTGTAACTAAAACTACCACTGTTCATCATTCCAACTGCTATAATTATTATGAATCATATTTGCTCTATATTTGCATATCTGTATCAGTATCTGTATCCACAAAGAGCCTGGGTCTGTCCAAGGTTTCTGCCTAAGAGGAAGTTATTTTGTCGTACCAAATGCTTGCTCGGGGGAAATTGTTGGGTCTTTGTGATAGAGAGTAGATATAGATAGAGAGTGTGGTCTAGACCTACTCCATCTGTAAAGTGTCTAAATTTATATATAGTATGACCTGGTGATCGTGCTAGAAATGTTTTGCCAACAGATGTTAAGATATTTCATGGGTCGAGTCCATGTTCACCCTCTTAGTTTAGCATGTTAGCATACGCATGCATCAGTGTCATAGTCGAGTCACCGACCATTGAGTCCGAGTCAAGTCTCAAGTGCCCAGTGTTCCAGTCAAAGTCTAAGTCACCAAAGAAAGAGTCAGAGTCGAGTCACCATTATCGGATTCCGAGTCCAAATCGAGTCACGAGTCCAGAGAATAGCGACTCGATGGTGATCGTCCTAGAAATGTTTTGCCAATAGATATTGAAATATTTCATTGGATAATTAAAAACTTTGACCGAATGGTGGCTGTCTAAGGCAAGTCAGAGGATCAGTAATGTCAGTCGGCTTCTTCCTCTGGGCACCATACATATCATCATTGTAGTTCATTCAATATCTGTGGGGATATTTCAGTTTGGACCAGAGTGGTTGACTGACCAACATTGCCATCCCCGAAGCCACATCGCTAGCATGGCTAAAAACAGAGAAAATTACAAAGTACAGTTACCACAAGTGTTAGCACAGCGACCAACACACTTTATTGTGGTAATTTAACAAGTTATGAAGGAATTAAGGGTAAGTTCAAAGTTATTAATTTGCTCCAGTATGGCTTCTCCCAGTTTACAGCACTGGACGACCAGCAGTGGAGGACTGTAGCCCTAATGGGCAGCTCTATCAGTGAAGACTTTTATTCTGGATAAATACAGGCTTAGAAATGTGGTAACTGAAATGTTTTCATCTAAAACAGGGATTTGTTTCCTTTACATATCTGCTCCTGTCGGTCTTGTATCAACTCAGATTGAAGGAGCTTATTCTTCATATAAAACCTCCAATTTCCTTCTAATTTCACCTCATTTAAGCATTGAAGTAACTTTTCAATGGAATGCACACTATTGTAAACACTTAATGAAAATGGAATTCATTTGAAGTCAGTCAATGCAGGTCAAGTTAGTGAGTGTTACGATTCTGCTCCTGCCTAAAGTGCAAAAACCGATCAGGGATGACTTGATCATTTGTTTGTTAGGGTGATTTCTATATTTTTTATCTGTCCTCTTCTCATTGGACCAGAGAACAGGTCTCTTCCTATCGATAGTTATTTTTAACAAACCAAACCTGACTCTTTCTTTTTACTTCATTTTTCGTTTTGTTCTTCCACTTTCCCTGCAGTAATTCTCCTCCTATGTTTTTCCTCTCCTCTTCCCATTTCCACTCCACCATCAATTTATCTTGCCATTTCCTTCAGATGGAACCCAAACTACCTCCCACCCCTGCACATCTCCTCTTCCTCTGTCTCTCTAGGACCCAGCCTCCTGTTCCTGTCCCAGGGCCTCTAACAGGAGTCCCATGGGTGTCCTCTTCAGACCGATGCTCTCCAGTTTGTTCTCCAGCTTGTTCTTCAGGCTGCGCAGCCTCACCGACGCATGGACCAGAACCACTGTGAAGGAGCGAGACACACAGAGGGATGAAGGAATACGTTCATGAAGGTTAACTGAGCTGACACAGGTTACTCTGTCTCAAATTACCTCCATTTCTCAAATACTGGCTGAACCAAAAATGTGGTAAGAACCTGGCACTAATCATAATCGGCATTAAAGATATATAAAGACACTTTCCCAATGGACAAAAAAAGACACTAATATGTGGCTTCTGTCTGTCATCTCGGCCACAAATTCTGTCCATCTCCTCCCAAGCAGCGCTCGGACATCGTTCCAAATTAGTCAGCATCGAGTTTGAAAGATAGACTGGATTAGTAACAGAAAAAAGAATTAACCACGGTAACATTTTCACTGGCCTCCAACCGTGTTTTCCAGCGCGTTTGTGACGTTGAACGTGACACACCAAAAAAAAGAACAGAAAGGCATACTCATCTACTGACAATGGGAAAGGAGTCTGTCGCATATTTTTAGCAGGTTTACCCGCGTTTAAAAACCCTGCATATACATATTTATACATATATTTTCGTAAAAAAGGGTAATAGAGAGAGGTCTTTATTTTAAAAATGCGTGCATGCTTGTGCTCCTGTCTTACTCATTATAGGGAAGGCTATCCCAAACAGGAACACGGCCACGTCTCCCAGCACCGATATCAAGAGGTAACTGGCCAAGAGAATGGCAAACACAGAGATTGATGGGTGGTTTCTACGGAAACGACGAACTGGAGCTTGGTTCTCAGCAACCCAGACAAAGCCCAGGAATATCAAGGTGACCACCATTGCCCCGACAAGCAACTGGAAGGGCTGGAAATACCTGAAAGAAGAGACACAGGAAATGTGTTCGTATTGTCAACAGTTGTCATGTGCAGATCCAAACCATGATATATCTTCTCCCTATGTAACATAGAGCTCCATTGTTGTTAAAAACACAGTGAGCCAGACTGTTGCACTGTAGTTTATTTGATTTAACAGTTAGCTACTGTTTTTTTTCAACCTGGACCTTGATTCCAGTATTAAGCAAGATCGCTGCAGTCGGCAGCAGCGACACAAGCTGAAATGTAAATTAATAGGGCAACAAACGTGTTCGTTTTGCTGCTGACAGTCTCTCAGATTAATATTCTAAGTGTCTGACAACATTTTGGAAAGGATTTCTAAGGAGGTCGACCTTTCTGTTAAAGAGTAAGATCCTTTTTTTAAACACAAAAAACATCCGCGAAATTGCGTTCGCTAAACCAACCAGACTCCAGCAATTTTAGCATCGTAAAATACACTTTATTCAAAGTCAACAGAAACAAAATAAAACTTTGAAAAGCCGTTTTGGGACGTCTTTCCACTTTTCCAACCATCACAACTCTAGTTTTGGTTGAAATAAACACATAATTTACCGATTTACATGTGAAAATATGTAGGCTCTAGTTACACTTTAATAACTTTAGCCCCACATGTACATTCTTTACTAACTGGAGTCTAGCAAAGTGAGACAAACTACTCTCTTAAAGTTTCACTGCATTAAAGACTGTTGAACAAACTCAAAGACATGTAGATAAGACATTACTGATTCTTTTTTCATTACTGATCCACCATTGTACTGGCATGATTCTAATATTCTAATAAGCAAAAGGCTAACGCTAGGCTAAAATCAGATTAATGGCATCATAGTGTTAAAATAAGTCTTAAAAAAACACTGACAGATAGCCGACTTCAATAACTTCATCATCCACATACGGCAACAAATGCTGCGTATGCCATACGCATTTAGCTACGGCCGCTAAACAGGCTACACGGTTGTTTTGCCAAAGTTAAATTGCATGTTTCCATTATGAAGAAGTCAAACTTGCGGTTCCTGTCATAAGTCTGCTAAGGTGGTTGTAAACTGCCGTGGCCTGCTTGTCTGGTCCTCTGTTAACGTTAGCAGTTAGCATGGCGGCGATAGTCAGGACCAGTCGGGATCACTTCACTGGCTGTCTCAATGGTTTTTGCGAGTAACCAACTCGAGTACCCTATATAATTCAATGTGAGTACAAAGAAAATTAGCCAACTCAGCGTCCTTTTGGGCTCTAAGCTGTCTCCATCTTTCAAATACATCTCCAATATTTTCCGTCTCTGGTCATGCAACTGTTTAGAAAAACACTGAGGTTTTTTAGGTTGGGTAGAATCCATCTCAGTTGACCGCGTTGTTTGTTTGCTGCCTCAATGGCTGTACTACAGCTGTAGCGTGATGCGTTTTTACAGGTAACCCGGCTTGACTGTCAAAATGGTCAGTTGATACCAATACACAGGCCAAAACACAAATGAAAATTACAAAGGAGAAAATGCTGACGTTGTTAGAAAAGATAGTATTTCAACTTAGCAGGTTTCCTTAATATCTGATGACATATTGTGGTCATTTTTGGATTTAATACAGTAAATATATTACATATTGCACCTTTAAGTATATTTTAATATTAATGCTGTTGTACTTTGACTTAAAGGTACAATATGTAACATTTCTGCTTTAAAATGTCTAAAAATGACTATACTTATGTTATATTTTTTTATGAGTTGTGTTCTTACACTATCCTAAATGTTTCCACCAAATGTCAAACCCAGAGAAATCTGTTATTTTATGTGGAGTATGTCTAGACTGTGGCATTAGGCCTGCTATTACTGAAGTAAAAGATCTGAGTACTTCTTCCACCTCTGTTTAACAGACACGCAGCAGTTTACTGTACAAAGGGGAGTGAACATTTGTGAACCATCATTTGCAGAAGGTAGTGGTCCTATTGCACTACTTTTTTGTTGCATTGTTGTTATTTCTGTGGGCACAGAGCTACATTTTATATTCTGAATATTTAGTCTGTTCTCTAGTTAAACTGTGTGCACACTGCGACTTCCGGGATTGCTCCGGTGCCGCCGGAAATTCCATCGTCTGTCCTTTTTTTCGGCCAGATGTCCGTCTTTGTGTTGTAATTTTAAACTCTGGTGGATTTGTGAGGACTATGGTTAACTGCTCCTCGGATCTCTGCAGGGTAAATCCAGACAGCTAGCTAGACTATCTGTCCAATCTGAGTTTTCTGTTGCACAGCTAAAACAAACTTTGAACGTACACACATTCCACCAAAACAAGTTCCTTCCCGAGGCTATTTTGCAGCGGCACCGTGGCTCCATCCGGCTCTTAGCGCCAACCAAGACGATTGTGATGGGTTTAAAGAAATGGCAATAAACCAGAGCACGTTTTTCTCCTATCCCAGAATGCTGTGTGAACTCGCCAGACCCTCCTTTGCATAGCTGTGGTGGGAGGGTCTGGCAATGCGAGACTATTTGGGAGGAGACGGCTCATTCTCACTGCTGTTGGTAATGTAAACACACGTAATAAGATCACATAAAAGAGACAGAAAGAAAGAGAGAGAGAGAGAGAGAGAGAGAGAGAGAGAGAGAGAGAGAGAGAGAGAGAGAGCAGATAATTTGTTTGTTATCTGCAAATTATATCATAATTATCCTGTGTACTTGTCTTATTATATCAAATGTATTTACTCATTGTTGTTATTTGTAAGTATGTTTGTTCTTATGCTTTGGCAATACAGATGTATTCATTTTGTCATGCCACCAAAGCAAATGAAACTGAAACTGAAATTGAAAATTGAGAGAGAGAGAGAGAGAGAGAGAGAGAGAGAAAGAAAGAAAGGGGGGGATGACCACGTCAGAATAATGAAACTTACCCCACTAAAAGAAGGAGGCCCAGGGCGGACACGAGGTAATTGCTCTGGTAGTACAGCAGGTTGTTGATGATGCGGTTGTTCCAGCGGTCCAGGTCGCGCACATCGGGCACTGCGAACCGGGCCGAGCACAGGAGAAAATCATCCAGGCTGCGGAGGGGTGGCGGCTGCACGCCTGCCATCTTTCCTTAACGATCATAAACTCGATTTCCCACAATGCAACGCGGAGGGGAACGGGCGGGCGCAAGGGGGTGTGTGCATGGATGTATTAAGAGAACGGGTGTGTGTCAGTCGCGCAGTTACTGGCCAGGCGCGTTCCCGAGCTTTGAGAATGCGCTTTCAGTCCCACAGCAATATTAGTGAAATATAGCAATACTTTTTGTACCACTGACTCTTAATATGACTCGTTCATAGCGTGTTTTGGTCGATTCACTTGATTTTAAGTCATTTTAGGTAGGCTATTTAACACAATTCATTCACAATATGACTGATGAAGGGAATAATAGTTCTTACTCAGTCTGATAGTCTGATTGCCTGTAGCCCAGACCAGTGGTTCTCATACTGTTTTCAATAATGTAACCCATTTGAAATATTTTTTAAGCCAAGTACCCACTGACCAGCGTAACACCTTTTTTGGTAGAAAAAAAAAAGCTATAAAGAGGTACTGATTCACTATCAGTGTTGGATTTAATAAACAATTACCAAAAACACTGGCATAGACCAGGGGTTTTCAACGTTTTTTAGGCCAAGGACCCCTTAGTTGAAAAAGAGACGGAGCAGGGACCCCCTACTACATATATTTATATTGTATAATATTGAGTTGCATATTAAACTGGACCTACAACAAAGTGTAGGGCATCCTAAAGCCTTTACACATACATTTGTATGGTGCATACAATACTAATTGTTGGCATATTCATATATTTATACATCATGTTTTAATGTTAAAATGTGGCACAGTAAATCCTTAAGCTTAACTGTATCTGTACCTTATGATTAGCTTAGCTGTAGGCCAGTAAGCCTATCATCAATGTTTTGTACATAAAAAAATGTCTTTAATACTAATATGTTGGATTCATGTTAATGTATATTTTCAGAAATAGTTTAATTATTTTTTTAAACCACTGAACAATAATTTGACGGCCCATCTGAAGTAACTCTGAGGACCCCCTAGGGGTCCCATACCCCCTGTTGAAGATATCTGGCCTAGACTATATTGAATGTTATTTGATTTAGGCTAATCGCATTTTACTCTTTAATAAACGGATACAACAGCAACCATGGTTGCAATATTTTTCAAAATCCTTCCCTTTCAAAAAATGAGTTAATTATTTATAACCAACGCGTTATCATGAGAAAACAAAAGATTATTTCCTCTTATTATGCTAAGTTTATCAGTGGGTCATTTCATACACTTCGGTCAAGCAGCCATCGCTTGCATTTCAAACTGTAGTGCAGCCATAAAAGTATTCAAACGGCTCAGATTGAGCTCACCACATAGCAATTATACATGAATATATATTTATAGAATATCTCTGAATTAAGTTAAAATGCTCATCAGAGATCTCATCATCTCATGTATCATGTATGTCATTGTCAGAAATGATTATTGTTTTACAGCAACCCAAAAATCAAAGAATAAATTTCCCTCACAATTTAGTGGTATTTTCTTTTTCATTTATAAGACACAGGTAACATGTTTATACATCTTGTAAATATAACCCAATTAATTTTTATTCCACATGTAGACCTATTTTGTATAATTAACACCTTTTATTGAAAACCGGACGTAGTTATACGTGTATCCTTTCACTCACTTCACCATCTCCAGTCGTGCCAAATGCATCCTCTCTGGGGAATTGTTGTGTCTCTGTAAGTTATAGTGTGGTCTAGACCTGCTCTATCTGTAAGGTGTCCTGGGGTAACGTCTGTTATGATTTGACACTATTTCAAATGGGATTGAATGCCCCTAGTCTCGCTTTGCCAGACCCTCCTCCAAAGCGCGCTGAAGGAGGTTCTGCCTCCTCCACATAGCATTTGGGGATGGGTGGAAAACGTGCTCTGGTTTAATGGCATTTCTTTAAGATAAGCTAAGCTCCGCAGAGAGCTGCTGCGAGAGAAAACTCAGATTGGACAGATAGTCTAGCTAGCTGTCTCAAGTTACCCCACAGAGAATTTCCTGCGGCACCGGAGCAATCCCGGAAGTCAAGGATATAAACTAGAATGCCCCTAACCTGTTTGTTTCGGTTCATTTAGGTTATTATGAAAGCAGTCAGTTGAACTCGGTACGCAGACCAACCCCAGGTCTATGTGAGAGTAGAAAGGTGTATGTGATTTTAGCATGAAATCAAAAGCTCACTAATAAATCCATCTGCTGATCGTTAACTGTCGAGGAGTAAGCAATCTTAGAAGTGATTTGGCTAAGCAAAACCATTATGGTAACCATCATTTCAGTGAAACAGTTGCCTGTCAGTGCAGTTGACTGTGTGTGAAACAATGCATCTGTATCTGTTTTTCATTGGTCAGACCAAGAACAAAATAATCTGAACTACTGGTTTAGTCAAGACATCACAGCCTATACAGCCTTTCATGTTGACCATTCTTCTTTAACATATGTTGCATGTCCCCCAATTTTATAGGAGTGCAATAAATTGCTGTAAAGTCCATTTAAGCAGGATGCTTCCTTGTCGCCTTATATAACCCCCAAATGAGCCTTTTGTCAAACCAAGTGACCAATAGGTCAAGGGTTTTCCTGATCCAGCTGTGATCCAGGTGCTCCCTTATTAGCCAAAATGCCTCTCTGGTTAGCTCAGTGCCACTCTGTTGTGACCTGGAAGCAAATTGAAACCTAAATTGGAGTATGGTGTTGGTGCCAAAGTCTATTTCTCCATCAGTATGTACTGTAAGACCAAGCCTGTCTCTTCTGTGCTGTTAAACCTTAATCCAACGTTAGCATAACCATTAACAGAGTGAAATTACTTATTACTCAGCATCCCACTTTCTAATAAATGTGTGTAGTAAGTCTGTTTCTTGCTCAAACCAGCTGTAAGAGGGGACAAAACATGTTATTATTAACATTTTGTATTGGAAAGAGTGATTTGTACTTTAAGATGAATGAGTATTGTGTGTGCTGCATCTGCATATGCAGGCTGATGGCACCCTAACCCTCTGCATGCAGAGGAGGCCCCTATTCCCCAGTCCTTTGCACGCCACTAGCCATGTTTTCTTATTAAAACTATAAGGCTGATTTTATTCAATATTTTCGTTATTGTCAACAACTTCCAACACCGTCTCTCAATACCCTCTGACTTCCCTACCCGGTCTGTGGCTCTCAGACCCATCACCCAAAGCCATTTGTTCCTACTGAAGACATAAATCTTTAAAATGCCTCACAAATATATTTTTCCTTTAAATAAAAAAACAAACAAACAGCTGGTCACTGTTACTAACACAATGTTACTCAAACAGGAAGAAATAGTGCATTTATTGGGGACCATTTTCCAAGGCGGATTAATTCAAGCTTGTGAGCATTTATGACAGGTAGGCTATATCTCGCGTTAAATCAAAAATAAACTACGGGTCAACATGTCACTCAGTGTAGTAGTGTGACTTACTGATGCATTTTAAATAATAGCCTGTTGATATGCTAATTGACTATTAGGTTTGGATACATTGTTGATTTAGATCTTTATATCGAATTTGTTGAAAATGTAAAAAAAATAAAGAATATCACAGCCCTATCATTTAACATCAAGAACATATGGTGACCTGTTAATCATAGCCTCCGAAGGAGCAGAAAGACCTTTGGGGACTATTTCCCGAGGCGGATTAATACACACTGTTGAGCATTTATGACAGGTAAGCTATGTGTGGGGTTAAATCAAAAATAAACTACAGGTCAACATGTGACTTACTAATTCATTTCAAATAATAGCCTATAAATAATTGGATATCCGGTTTGGATACATTGTTGATTTAGATCGTTTTATGGAATTTGTTGAAAATGTAAAAACAAATAAAGGAAATCGCAGGCTTATCATTTAACATCATGGTGGTGACCTGTTATCATAGCCTCCGAAGGAGCACAAAGACTTTTATTGTGAAAGGTCAGAGAGCGAGAGGCGGGAGCGCGCTCTGCTGTACAGTCTCCTGTGTTTTTTTTATCCGGTTGGCTGCTGCGGGAGCGGCCTCGCGCCCGGGCGGCTCCGTAAAAGAAAAAAAAGGAAGAAAAAAACGGTGTGACAGCTCAGCGCTGTCCACGTCAACACACCGAGCGAGCTGCGAGCGAGCACGGCGGCGGCAGCAGCAGCAACAGCGATGGACTCTCTGGTGAGCCTCTCCGCCGTTTCACCGGGCTCGGGGAACCGACATTTAGTTTGGTGTAGGAGGGGTGTAATGTGCTCGGTAGTTTGTGTGTTTGTTTTTTTTGTACAGCTTTTATCGCGCGCGGGACATTTGTTGCATTATGGCAGTTTTGGTGTTGGGCATTACTGGAGAGGGAGAGGGGGGAGGAGTGGGGCTGGGTGCAGACTGTTCAGAAACCAGAAACTGGTTTGATTTGCTCCGTATAATCCATGAATGTAAGTGGAATCCTGATATGGGATTGATTGTGTACGCGCAGGCCTGACCTGACAGTGTTTCACGTGCAGCCAGCGCTCTAAACGCCACAGTTTTTTTTTTTTCCTGCTGTGTAAAAAAAATAGTAGCTACAGTTTGTCTGTGCTAGTCCCAGTGCGACAACTTATTAGCGTGTTAACTTAACTCCATTACAATAGACGGGGTGAGCCTCCGCTGTTATCCACTTATCAACGCAATATGCCCAGTGCGGAGCGCAACAGGACACAACTATAAGCCAAAGCTTTAGTTCCTGCAGGATCAACAGTCCTCTATATCACACATGAGAAACAGCCGTGCGTGCGTAGAGTCAAAGCATTTGTGTGTGTGTGTTTAAATGTCTGCTTGTGTGTTGAGCATATGTGCACAGATCGGTTGACGTGTAGAGCAGTGTAGGTGCCACGTCCACCGTTCTCTCTCTCTCTCTCTCTCTCTCTCTCTCTCTCTCTCTCTCTCTCTCTCTCTCTCTCTCTCTCTCTCTCCTCGTTTGCCTTGCGCAGCCTTTATTCTATCTCTCGCTATCTCTCTCTCTTTAATCTATCTTTTCTCACATTTACTCCAATTTTTTTTTGTGTCAATGTCTCTATCTCATTCTTTCTGCTTCACTCTTTCTCAGTGTTGGTAAAGTAACTAAGTAGCCTACATTTACTCAAGTAGCTACTGCACTTAAAGTACTTAGAGTACTTCGATTTAATGCCACTTTCACTCCACTACTGTGGGAAAGATTTTACTCTAAGGTCCTTGACTTGCTTGACTTATGTACCGGTATTTCCATTTAACAAGTATGTAACTAGTAGGCTACTTTACTTGAGTAAATCCATGATGCCACTTCTACCGTACTTCACTACATTTGAAAGGGAAGGTTTAGTTTAGTTTACTCTACTACATATATCGGACACATTACTAGTTACTTTACAGATGTATATTTTACATACATAATGCATGATCATCTTTTAAATATGATGCACAGATTAAACTATCTAACAGTACTTAACAGTACTTCAAAACTAGCTCCACAGACCAACTACAACAGTACAGTTCTACTTGGACATAAATGCATAGGCTAACAATAATTAAAGAAACATTAGCATAAGGTGTTCTGTTTTTATTGTAAAGTATTTTAGTAAATGTGTTTTTAAAAGGTGCTAAATAAAGTGTATTATGATGATTAGGGATCGACCGATACTGTTTTTTTTCAAGGCCGATACTGATTATTAGTAGTTATTGAAACCGATAGCCGATATTTGGAACCGATATGCATATACAGTGAAAATGAAAAGCTTTGTCAAAATTAAGATTTCGGAATGTTACAAATTCCAACACAAAAGTTAGTTTAAATGCTTTTAAGCAATTCTTTAATAAATGAGAAACTTTCAATATAATACCCAATAAAAGAGAGTCAGACAGTGTTGTGGGCGGGACATTAAGTCTAGGGGTGGGAATCACCAGAGGCCTCACGATACGATATCATCACGATACCTATGTCACAATACAATATTATTGCGATTTTAAACATATTGCAATATTCTGCGATATACTGCAATGTATTCCCTTTTTTCCAACTTAAAATTTTTCCCAATTGCATGATGTCCCCAAAGGAATATTTTGTCAATCTAAAAAGATACATTTCTCTGTCTGTTCATCTCACTTAAATTTTATTGCTGCAAAATGGGATTGTCAAGCAGACAGACTGACCAACGCGTATATCATAAAAGATCGATACTTGCCGTCTGTGTATCGATACAGTATTGCCATGAAAAATATCGCGATACTATGCTGTATCGATGTTTTTCCCCACCCCTAATTATGTCACACTCAGTGCTGAGAGAAACCGAAGCAGAGGGACGGACCCAGAGCTGTAGCCGAGCCAAAGTAGAACACTTTTTAATTCATTAACTTCATCAGTTATCAGGCAAATAAAACACAGATAATCTGCAAACTGCCAAAAAAAAACGTATCTTTCTCAGATTCTTGCTTGTGACCACTTGCAAATATTCGATTACAAGTAAAAGTCATACATTCAAATTGGTACTTAAAGGCCCAGTGTGTAACGTGTTTAGTTGTTCATTATCAACATCGGTGTTGCCCGTTCACAAACTTGTCCTTTTTCATGAATATTTACCACCACCATCAATTCCGAGTATTCCTTTTGGCTTGAAATATTACATTTGCATTCGCATGAACTGGGGAAGACGCTCCATATTCGTGCTCCATCCTGAAATACGTTAGCCGGTGAGGGACATACAGGACATACTGCTCCACCTTTCGCGTTGTCGCTGTCGCATGATAAACTCACAGGTGCTGCTAATGCTGCTAATGGGTATCGTAGCTTCCCGGCCCCGGCGAGTTTGAAGAAGGAAACCTGGAGGACCACAGGTATTCAAACTCCAAATGTCGGGAACAAGAGTCTTCTTCTTCGCCCAGAAAATGAAAAAGGAGATTGAAAAGAGCAAGAGGCTGGCTTTTTGAAGCGTGAAGGCTACCGTAGCTGTAATACCTACTTTGAACTGCGTGGTGCGAGAGAGTTGATTGCGATATATGATCTCAACGCTAGATGGGAGAAATTCCTACACATTGGACCTTTTTTAAAGGAGTACTACAGCAATACAGGGTTGCCTGTCCGCAAAGTTAAGAGACGGATCAAAAAAACAGGTCAAAACGCACCAAGTTTGTAATGTAGGCTTTCTGTTATTAATTTGCTAAATCTAAGCCAAGATAACCCCGATGACATCAGTAGGGGTTATTTCTGCAGACTTCTGCTTTTTTGCTTTCCGATCAATGATGCTATTAGTGGTGATGAGTAATAAAATGGTTGGTAATCATCATGCAAACAACAAATTGAGCTTTAAAGGGGAACTATGCAGTTTTCTTTTAGCTTAATTTATCATCATTGGAATGGTTATATGACTTTTTTTCGAGTTGAATGGTGGTCGTCTCGCTCCCCCCTCCCCCCCAGCGCCTGTGAACGGAAAAACCACCCTTGCAACTTTTGGCCGGCAAGCCACCGGCCTCAGCGCCAGGAAGTATGGCGTGATATCAGGTCTCGCCATGTAACGTATTGCTTCACGACACTGCACACATACGGCCATTCAGGAACCGGCTAACAAGATAGCGATGGAGTTTTTCACACTATCGTCATGGCTGAGCCGGCTAAAAAGAAGCAGGAAGCTAGGAAAGCATTGTCAGAGGAACAGAGAAAGAGGAAACGGCAGACTGACCAAGAGAGGAGTCAGTCACGAGTAAACATAGGAGCTGCCAAATATCTATTCTGAATCTGTAGGGGGGGCTCTATAGAGAGACCTGTCAGCAAAAGGCGAAAAAACCAAAACTGCATAGCACCCCTTTAAGACAAATGTGTTATTTACACGTTTCAAGCTGATCTGAGATCCATTTGTTGTTCAGTTAAAAAATATGCTGACCACAATAGAATAAGAAAGAAAAGAATGGAGGATAAAGAAAAGGAAATGAATAAAAAATATATTATGAGAGCAATATTCAGAGCAAGATCATTAAAAAAAGGAATAGGTTAAGATCCTTTTACTAGATCCTTTCTAGGGGTGTGAATCTTCACTGCTCTCACGATTCAATTACGATTATCCTGTCAACAAAATCGACCGCAGACAACAGACAAAATGCAAAAACTAAAAAAGCAGCGACCGTAGAAAATCAACCAGTAACCTCAGTAGGCAATAATCGATTATGATCTGTACCTGCATTGACGCAGAATAGTCTAGGTCCGCATCGAGGCAACGGTTAATTTTAACACCCCTGCAATGTTCATTTGAAAGACTTTATCCCCACATCAACTATAGTGCTCAGTATATTGAGCAATGAATGTATCTACTCCTTGTCTCCCAATTCATGCAGTAGATCACTTACTGTACATGCATAGCTAGAAAAGACCACAAAAGGCACATAATGGTCACATTTAATTAGATTTGGTGTCGATCCAGACGTGAGGATTCTACATTTTTCCATGTTTGGGAGTAACAATAATGTGGCATTCGTGTGCTGCTGGGAACTTCAGCAATGTCATTCTGGAAACAATTGTTCTCTGAAAAGAATATTAAACAAAGAAAAACTGTTGAGTCATAGAAATAATCGCATATAGTCCTTGCAGTATATTTTCCTTTTAAAGTAGCCTACCCTAGGATAACTGTTGTTTGTAGTGTGTTTGTCAGAACTAAAGTTTGACATTTTGGGAAATCCACTTTCTTTCTTGCAGAGAGTTAGAGAAGATAAATACCACTCTCGTCACTGTCCGGTAAATAGTCAGGCTCAGCAAGTAGCCGTTTAGCTTAGCTTAGCACAAAGATTGAAAACAGGGGAAACAAGGTAACAGAATCTACTTACCAACACCTCTAAAGCTCACGATTTAACATGTTGAGTCTTGTTTGGTTAATCTGTTCAAAAACCAAACTGTAAAAAAAGACATTTAGCTGTTTTACTGCTAACTGTTTCCAGTCTGCGCCAAATGTAGCTAATCGGCTTTACCATACAGAGAGAAGAGTGGAAATCGTCTTCTTCAAATAAGCACATTTTCCAAAATGTCTTCACAGACATTTTATTTTTCTCCATTGGCTCTGAAAGAATAATGCTTCTTCCCGTTTTGTGCCGTAAATCATTTTTAAATAGAATAACTGTAAGTGATCTGGTTCTGTTTAGTAAGCAGATACAGTAGAAGCAAACATTTTTAGCCTGAAAGGCTTTTTATTGCATCATGTAATATGCTTTTATGGAAGCAGGTCTCAGCTACTGTCACTGATTCTTTATCACAGTATCAGCTAAATGCCTTGAATGTCCCATTTGTATATATCGTGTCCATAATGTGGTAAAAAATCAAAATGGAAATCAAAATGGCAGCTTAGGAAACTGCCAATTGCAAGAAGCTTTGATGTCTTTTTGAGTTTGTCTGTCTCCAGACATCTAAATTGGTCTTCTGGTTTTGTCCATGACCTACTTATAAACAAGCACTCCAGAGAAAATCATTATGTTTAAACCAAACTGCTCAATTCTTTTTACATTTTAGGCATGTAGCTTGTCATGTTGATCCAGAGTCAAAAAAAGCTTTCTCTTTTTACATTTATTTTTTTTACATTAACTCCCTAAACTCAGGCTGAGGCTGTTGTACAATTGACTAAATGATTATCAGTTCTTTGTGTTAGTTTCATTTTGCAGAGAAGTCCTACCTCCGAACAATAGACAAGCCCCTCTTATTTCTGCAGTTACTATCTGACATTTACAATATTTGATGTTAGCCAATAATCTGTTGATCTCAAATAAGCCATTTTAGTGATTAGGTGTGTAAATTATGTAAAGAGCCTCTCCCCTGAGGACAGGACAGGGCAGGACCAGGGATCAGCAGCCGGTTGCTCCAGCAGTTTGGAACTTGAAACGTAGGCTAGTTATAGAGTACAGTAAGTGTTGACTGAATGAAAACATGTTGCACAACACAAGTAAGATTTAGACCGACTAACTGCTTGTTGTAACTGAGCATGCTATTATACATCCCATTTAGGTTGCTTTCACCCCTGCCTCGTTAACTTCCATTGAACTAGAGTTTGTTTGCCCCGCCGGTGCGGTTCGTTTGGGCAGGTGAGAACGCGCAATCACACTCGAGTTGCGCGCCAAAAGCGGACCAAACAAACGTACCGAGACCTGCTTGATGAGGTGGTCTCGGTACGCTTTCAATCCGCTCTGGTTCGTTTGTGGTGAGAACGTGATCCGACCTCGAACTGCCCGAGTTGAACGCGTTCCATTTACAAGTCGGGTTTTCTTTGTTTTCATTAGCTCTAACCAGGTTAGCCATTGTTAGCAATGCCAGTTTTATAACAACGCATTACCCTGTTTTTTTGTGCATACAAACGACGTAACAACATGTCAACAGATAGAAGTTGGACTGCACTGCGTGTACGACTGATTTAGTGAGACACAACACAGAAGTGCTTATAACTGTATGTTACTACAGCTTTCACAACTGTTGATGCACGGAGCAGCCACGTTGGATTTTTAGCGCGGGGTACTCGATGGTTGCCCGAGTTCCAAGCTCGGAAATCCAAGGTCAGGGTGCTTGTTTCTGACTTTGACCTCGGAAATTCGGAGTTCCGAGTACAAACGGAAGGCACTATAACTACATATACTCCGCAAAGTCTGAGCCATTGTCTCCTGTAGTCAGGTGTGCTTAGCAATCTGCGATGCGGCAGGGCAGCAAACTGTAGCAGCTTGCTGTGTTTCTCTCACGGAAGAAGACTGCAGTCCAGCTCGCCATCCGTCACTCGCATCTCAGTGGTCAAACCAGTCGTTGCTAAAGTTGGAGACAGCGGGAAATACAAACCTATATGCTCTGTGGGTTTAGTATACTGTATATGACAACTTAGATTATGAAAAATGTAAAGCTGCAAAGATGAATCGATTAGTTGTCAACTATTAAATTAATCGCCAACTATTTGTCATAATCGGTTTGATGTTTTTTTTATTTTTTTTTATTCTCTGATTCCAGCTGAATATTTTCTAGTTTCTTCATTCCTCTGACAGTAAACTGAATATCTTTTGAGTTGTGGACAAAACAAGACATTTGAGGACGTCACCCTTGGCTTTGGGAAACACTGATCGACATTTTATAGACCAAACAACTAATCCATCTAGTGATAAAATAATGAACAGATTAATCGACAATCAAAACAATCGTTAGTTGCAGCCCTAGTAAAAGGATTGATGTGTCCATGAGATGACTTGGCTCCTCTTCTGCTGCATCAGCAATGCTCCGGTCTTGCATAAAACAAGTGATAACTTTTGTACCGAGACAATAATGAAGAAAACTGTTGAGCCAGTCAGTCCCAAGAGAAGTCATTTTCACGTTTCATCAAAAGTGGATTGGTTAAAATTCGGACCATTGAATAATCCCTTCCATTAGGAGACATATTGGAATGGCTGGTATTAGCCACCAAGTGGTGCATCCACGGTGTTGGTCTGTTAGTTCATCACTTTGGTGGTTCCCAGATGAATCATAATGACTTGGTGATCCTTTGATTTTTATCTAGCTCCATCATCAGATCAAGATTTCAGTTTGTCCAAATACCTGCCAAACAAATGGCATTCCCATCCGCCTCAGCTGTTCTTTGTGTTTAGCGCTAATTAGCAAATAAAAAAATTATTTCTCCATCATAAAAAGTGATTCAGTTCAGCCAATATCAGACCGATATATTGCCTGAAACGAAAGGTGGTTGATCCAAATGCGTCTCCGTCCTCATCGTCATTTTCATCCTGCTGTAACCATGGTAACAGTGGATGTTGTAAGTTTCTGGTCTAAGTTCTGTGATACACTCTGACTGTGAATCTATTCTAGTCAGTGCATAACAGAACTTTGTCCCGGGTCTGAAAACTCTTCGATGGATGGATGGATGGATGGATGGATGGATAAGCAGCAGGAATGGATGTCTTTTGTCATTTCCACATCTAGAAGACAAAATCCAAAACAAAGATGGATGACCAAACAAAACAAAAGCCCAAATGTCTACGGAGATAAAACCGCCAATGTAGAAACTGGTTGGACTGGGCGTCTGATGTGTGTACAGGGTGTTGCTGGAAAAGCAGACTTTATCTGGATAATAAAAGTTGATACAACACAGTGGTCAGGTGTAGGATGAATGGCTTTGACTGTAGCTCTGGCATTAGCAAATAGACCTCTCATTGTCCATGATGATTTCCTGATGTGACTCAGCAAAGCTTTAAATATTTAGATGTTCTCCCTGTTTATTGTTGCAGGAACCTTCCCTCTATACAGTGAAAGCTGTTTTCATTCTTGACAATGATGGCAACAGACTTCTGTCAAAGGTAATGTGAAAGGACCCTACCAGTGTTTCAGCCCATTCATTTGCACATTACCCCAGACTTGCGTCAGTTAGGTAATCCATTTATTTCTTCTGTCAAAGTTCATTTGTTTGTAGTCCTCAAACCTTAAAGTGTCTATCATGTGGATTCCCTCTCCAGACTTCAATGTTTGTTTCAAATTTTAAAAGCCCTATGAAAGGGGGTTGTATGAATCCTCTTAAAGGAATTGTTCAATAGTCTGTGAAAAATTCTTATTTGCTTTCTTGCCAAGAGTTGGATGAGAAGATTGATGCCACCCTCATGTCCCGCTGGGTTGTAAGCGAGTGAATAGTAACTGTACGTACACACCGCCGCCGACTTGAGCTGCAAAGAAGCTCTGGACGCCCTGTCGAGGACGCTTGTCAAAAAGTCAGAGGAAGCTGTTTGACGCTTTGGCCGCTCTGACGTGGGAGCATTCTTCGATCATGTGCAACACACGATTGAAGAAAAAGCACAAGCAGCCACTGCACGGCCAATACACTGACACTAGAAACCTTTTATAAATGACATATATAAGGACATCATTTGTATTGTTTGTTGGTCACAGCGGTGTCTGTTAGCAGTTAGCCGCTGAACCGCAGCAGAATGCAGGCAGAGCGAGCAGCCGCCAGCTGTTGACCCGTGCAGGACTTCACCGTGAGCGGACTGTTTAGAGACCATGTGACGGCACGTTAACTGGTCCCTATCGCAAAACAACGTTACATCATAAATGATAGGGGAACCCAGCAACGGCGATTATGAGATTTCCCTCCATTTTCATGGAACTAATGTCTTGGTAGGAACAAAAGTTTACATCGTATGTTTCTCCAGAATCAGCCAGCGAGAAGGACGTCTATATTCCGATTGGTTGCTGCCGTTTGCCGCTGCTTGCCGCTGCACCGCGTCATAGCTCATTACCATAAAGTTGACCAAAGTTCAACTTTCTGATTGACGCTCAAAACGCCCAAAACGCGACGCCGACAGTTTTGACGCTCCTTGCAGCTGAGAGAAGCCAGCTTCCATTGAAAATTAATGACTTCCGGTATCTTTAGACGCCCAAGTCGGCGGCGGTGTGTACGTACAGTAAACCGTGAGGCGAATATCGCTGAGATTAATTTCCAAGCAGTAACACTGCTGCATTGTTTCCTGTGATTCCCTCCTGCGTGTGAAGGCAATTTGAATCCAGCGTGAGAATGGCGGACTCCACCACTTACAATGTAAACTAAAGAGATACTTGCTGAATCAATGAATGAAACACATTGAATGGCTATAGAGCTCAACCGTGACCGCCCACTCTTCGAACAGCTCTGGTTCCGGAAGTGACTTTCCCCATTCAATTGCTCCATCGACGATCCAGAAAATGCTTGTATAAAGAGTTTTAAGTCTGGAACCAAGCCAACCTAGTTTGCGGTTGTGGTAAACAACAAACAGCCTACCTTCAATGGTTTAGACCATGTGTCAAAATCAAGACCATCGCAGATTTTGATCCGGCCCCCATATCAATTTATGTTCACAATGCATTTTGGCCCACTTAGGTGGTTTAGAACTATTTATTTTTTTTAAGATTATTTTTTCGGCATTTCCACCTTATTCACCAGGACAGCTCAGACATGAAAGGGGAGAGAGAGTGGAAAAACATGCAGGAAATCGCCACAGGTCAGATTCGAACCCTGGGCGTCTGCGTCAAGGAATAAACCTCCTCATATGGGCGGGCGCTCCACCAACTGAGCCACCCGGGCGCCCACTATGGAACTTTTTTTGCAGACTTTTTTTTTTTTAGGGTTTTATGTTGACCAAACTGTAAGTTAGAATACTTTGGAACACATGCTATAATAGAGTCAAAGATATTTGATTTAATCAAAACTCGAAATAAAAGCATGTCCGTAAAAGGCCCTTGATGTGATTCTCATTTTCCAGTGTGGCCCTTAGTGAAATTGAGTTTGACACTACTGGTTTAGACATTATGGCTAAAATTGAATTGAATTAATCAAAATCCTGAAGAGAAAAAAAAAATAGAAAATGAATGGGATTTCCACTTCCGGAACCACACTGTTGAGGTCTATTGCTGAATAAGTGCTGACCATGCACAGTATCAAAAACAGCATCTGATTTTTGAAGATTTTACGCATTATAACTTTAATGAAGTAAAACATCCAAACCCACAGACATGGTCCCCTTCCTACATTTAGAGGATACTCATCCACACCTCCTTACAGTACCATCAGTTCTTACATGTTTAGTATGAATAGCCCCGAAGGGAATGATACCCATAACCCAGCAGCGTTAGTGCCAAAGTTCATTCCCTGTTTCCGTATGTGTCTGTTTCAGTACTATGACCCTGAGCTTTACCCCTCCATGAAAGAACAGAAGAACTTTGAGATGAACGTTTTCAACAAGACACACAAAGCAGACAGTAAGTTCCTCTCTGCAGGTTTCTGTTATTGTGTCTGCTGGATGTGGCCCTCCCCTGTGTATTGTACTGAACACTCACACACGTCTCCAATGTCACCTGTTACACATTCTACCGCCCAGTAGCCCAACACTTGTACAATGATACCATAGACCATGTATAGCTAAAGAAGTACTATGTTAGTGTAAACCCTTAAAAAGTCTATAAAAATGTCCCTTTAGGATTTTCTGTTACCTTTGAAACCAACAGGACTTTTATCTGGCTGTTCAGAGAAACATGGCGGACACTTTTCTGCACTGCAGAAAAGCTTTCATTTTCAGGGGAAGTTGGGATTGATACCTGAGTCTCTGCCTCCTTATCACCCACCCAGTATATTCCTCCTTTTGTTCTGAACTCCTCCTTCATTCCTCTTCTTTCTTCTTTCTTCTCCCATGTCATGCTATATCCCCTCTCCTTCCCTCCCACCTCATCCTCCTTTTATCCTGCTCTTCCCTTCCTTAAAGCGTCCCTTCACTCCCTCTGTTTATCTTGCCCTTCCTCATCTCCATACCCTTCCTCGTTCAACTTCTACTCACTTTCTTTTACTTCTTTTCCCTCATCACCTTCCTCCCTCTCCATCATTTTATATCTTTTTCTTCTCTCCTATCATATCATATGTTTCCTTCCTACACCTCCCTCCCCATTCCTCTCTCCTTGTGTCATTCATTCCCTCCCTCTCCCTGTTTTTTCTTCTTCTTCTCTCTTTTCTGCTCATTTGCTTTCCCATCTTTTTTCCCTTGTCTTCCTCCAGCCTCCCTGAACACTGTTCCTGAATGAATGAAGCCCCGGTATAAATCTTTGTCATTTTCTATTGGCTGCTGTTCTATTAAAAGTACTTGTTGATCTTGTTTTGAAAAGTGAAATCAAATAAATAAAGTCATAAAAGAGAGTTATGCCTTTTTATCCTGAACCCGTCCTTCTCTCCTTCTGCTCTCTGTAGATGAGATAGCTTTCCTGGAGGGGATGACCATCGTCTATAAGAGCAGTATAGATCTCTTCTTCTATGTGGTGGGAAGTGCTCAGGAGAACGAGGTAGGAAGAATTTAACTTTCTCTGCCAAAACAGTATTGTTCATCTGCAGATGTTTTTGGGGGGGCTAAAACAGCTGGTAATGGTTCTCAAACTGGAAGAAATAGTGTAATACTTGTTGGGGACTATTTTCAGCAGTGGATTAATACAGATATATTCAGGCAGACAGTATGAGAAAAATAATGTGTGTTTTGAACATTAAAGCATGTTCTAGTAAAAACCCAAAATACAAGTATAAACCTGAAAATGAGAATGATGAGGGACCTTTAAGAAATTCTTAAAGGCAGCTGTTTTCAGTGAAAAAGCTGTGATTGAGCAACTGTAAACTACCTGTTCAGCTGCAAACTGCAGACAAACGCAGTTAGAGATGAGCTGGTGAACATAGTGGAGCATTTGGCAGCTAAAGAAACAGAGATTGACCTCAGAAATTGGTGGAGACCAAAACAGAGCTAAAACGCTAGCATGTTAGCTCTAGCTTTTTAAAAGTAATGATATGTCCGTTTGTTCCGCTGCCCCCCAAATGGCCAAAAAAATATTGAATGCAGACAGTTAATGCTAAAAAAGAATGCTAATGTTGAGATATATATATATATATATATATATATATATATAATTTTTAGCTTGTTCTTGAATTTAGAATTTTCTCCAAGTGACTATAAAACAAACCGATCAATGCACCTTTGAAATCACATGCTCTTTTCCTCTCTCTAGCTGATGCTGATGTCAGTACTGAACTGCCTGTTTGAGTCCCTCAGTCAGATCCTCAGGTATGTTCTCTCACTGAGTCATAAAAAAAGTAAAAGCCAATTACCATTAATGGTATATTGCATCAAAGAAAATACAAAATGAAAGGACAGCCCTAACACAGAAAATCACAACCTTGATCTCCTGATGTTTGGCAGCTTCAGTTATGTTGCTGGAGTGACTTTCCTTCATGCAGATGCGCTATCATTATAGTAAAGCATTTTAAAGCATGTACTGTAGCCTCAGCATCATCACTGCTAATGGTAATCTACACTGACACTGCCAACCCTCCACCAGAGCCTCTCGGGGAGATAATGAGACTCCATGTTGAAATTAAAATACAGCAGTGTGTATTTTTTACCTGAAAGGGAATCGTGACTTAATTTCAAAAATACTGTTTGACAAACAAGGCAGCTGAATGACAACACAATGACAGAGTCCTCATTTTAACATACATGTATTTATTTAACGTGTGTGTGTGTGTGTGTGTGTGTGTGTGTGTGTGTGTGTGTGTGTGTGTGTGTGTGTGTGTGTGTGTGTGTGTGTGTGTGTGTGTGTGTGTGTGTGTGTGTGTGTGTGTGTGTGTGTGTGTGTGTGTGTGTGTGTGTGTGTGTGTGTGTGTGTGTGTGTGTGTGTGTGTGTGTGTGTGTGTGTGTGTGTGTGTGTGTGTGTGTGTGTGTGAGAGAGACCAGGATGCCTCATTGTTAATTGCAACATTATCAGCCAAACACCGGCGGATGTGGTTGCTATGGGAACCAGTGCAGTGATAATGCAGAGTGTGAGCGACCGAGACATTGAATAGAAATGGTGTTAGGTGTAAACCGAGCCCTGGGTATCCTGCTCTGCCTTTTGAGGAAATTAAAGCTCAGATGGGCCGATCTGGAATCTTCCCTTTATGACATCATAAGGGGAAAGGTTACCTCCCCTTTCTCTGCTTTGCCCACCGCCCACAGCTGCCCAGAGAATTTGGCCCGCCCGTGAGAAAATAGAGCTACAATTGTGGCCGCAAGCTGGTCAAGGCCACACCCCCACCCTCCACCTTGCCCCACCTCTCTCCTCCTCAATAGCATTTAAAGCTACAGACACAGAAATGGCACGTCCTAAGGAAAGCTCATTGTGGGACAGGCTCTAATGGCTGTAATTCTGCACCACGGCTGAATTTCAGGAAAGAGACTTCAGATATTAGGGGACCACTAAGGTCTATATAAAAGCATCCAAAAAGCAGCATCTCATAGGTCTTTTAAGGACAGGATTGTTGTGTTTTTTTTTCTGCAGGAAAAATGTGGAGCGGAGGTGTTTACTGGACAATATGGAAGGAGTGTTTCTGGTTGTGGATGAAATCATTGATGGCGGGTAAGAGAGAAATAATGTCTACAGCTGATTAGAGGATCCGAACAATATTCTAACGATCAACTGCAACACAAACTTTGGTTCGATTTACAGTACATTCTAACTATGCACTCACTTACACTTATTCTTAGTGTCTATTAATCTGTTACTAATGTTTTTAAATAACTGGTTGGTCTATAAAATGTCAGAAAATAATGCAACAAATACCCCCTTTCCTGCTTGAGCTGTACTCAGTCGGTCCGGATTGGTTATTTTTTTTGTGTTGCCAGGGTGATTCTGGAGAGTGACCCCCAGCAGGTACTACAGAAGGTCAACTACAGGGTAAGATGACTGTCAGTCAACAACAATGACCAATCATAACAATCTGTTCATTGATTTGATTAATAATTGGAAAGTCAAGTGGGAAAAAAACCCCAACACATGTTATATGATAAAGCAGCTGTTTGGCTTGAGAGAATGAGAGCATAAAGACTCATCCTGTAGCCTCCCACAGCTTCTTGCCTACTCTTACATGCTTTACCTTTCTCTCTCTCCTTCTTCCTGTCTCTCTTCTTCTGACTGGTGTCAGCTAATGTCAGAGCCAGCCTATGGCTTCGTCCTGTTTGATTACATCACCGGTAACGTAGAGGGAGAAACAGTCAAGAGCCAGCTGCTGTAAGCAGACAGACAGAGGGTGAGGGAGAGAGAGATGAAGAGAAAGATAGTGAAGTAAAGAGAGAGAGAGAATGAATGCGAGTGAGATAGAGACAGTGAAGGGACAAAGGAGGGATGGGCGAGACCGATGAGGTAAATGCATGGTGATAGAGCATGCTGACTAACAGAGAGGCTTAAAGAATGAGGCTGGCTTTTTTTCCATATATTAAAACTTTGACCGGCTGGTGTCACTAGAGGTAAAAGTCAGGAGATCACCAAAGTCATTTTACCGTATCCTCTGGGGACCATGATTGCCTGTGCAAAAATATCATGGCAATTAGGGATGTCACAAGAACCAATACTTTGGTACCAAATCAATGCCAAAATGCTTAAGAGCTGACTAGCGGCAGGTCCTGAGTGGATTTAATCCCACTGGGAGAAGTGAACTTGAACTCAATTCTTTCACCTCATAGTCCTGAAAGTGAATATTGGACCCAGTTTTCACAATCCAAATATCTCCCGAACAACCCGACACTAAAATGCCCTTTTTCCAGACTGACACATTTAGGAGAAAATGAACTTTGTTTGAGAGCGGTCTCTGTTTTAGGAACAAACTCTGGCGAGATCTGGCAACAAGGATAGGCTAAAGTCAACTAACGTTTGTGAACGCTACATATAACAAATTTTCGTAATGCTAAATACGGCTTTTAGTTGTGTAAATATCTAATGTTAGTGAAAGAAAATATAAAAAACATAACTTTTCATCCATCCACATGACGTTTACTACACTTTCAAACGAGGCAGTGTCAACAGGAGACGGGAAGTGTGTACCATTTCATACCGTTGGGGCTGCGTTAAAATGAGCTATCTTTAGTTATAGAGAATTTTTGTCATCTACCCGGAAGAACACTAGTTGAACAGCCCCACATCTCCGTGCACACTCTGATGGCTTGACCGCAGTAAAATAAAGGTAAGCTTTTATGGCTTTACCGTACGGCAACAGCTTTCACGAGTTCACCTGGAACTCCCAAACTGCAGATAAGTCTGTTCCTCTTTGCCGTTGTTTTTCACATAGAACCCAACATTAGCTACAATAGCTGACATTAGCTAATGTTAGCGCTTGATACAGTGGACCTCTAAAAGGTCAGTTCTATGTGAAAACCCGACTTACTCCGCATTGCTGTTTTGGAGGGAGTTCCAGGTGAACTCATGAGAGACATTACCGTATGCTAGCTGTGTGGGGATAGCAGGCTTCAAAGCAGCAGGCTGTGGCTCCAGAAGTATAGACTACTAAATGTTAGGTATTGTGACATCCCTAATGGCAATCCATCCAATAGTTGTCCAGGTTTTTCAATTTAAACCAAAGTGGTCAGGACTGACAGACAGACAGACAGACCAACATTACCAACCCTAGAGCCATTAGCACGGCTATAAATTCGAATATGACATGTGATTGGCTGAGCTGTTAACCAGCTTTGAATGTCCCTAATCTTGTGTGTGTGTGTGTGTGTGTGTGTGTGTTTGTGTTTGCATGACTTTGCATTTTTCACTCGTACACACAATGATGCTATTTTGTTTTACAGGCGGATGAAAACCCATTATCTGAACAAAGCGTGGCCCAGGTAACATACACACACACACTCGTGTAACATTTGGTGTGCCATGGTATACAAACGTGCAGATACACACCAATACAGAGACACACATTGTAGACAGCAATACTTTATGCACCTTATGTTTCTCAGCAACAAGGTCAACATGGATTTTGTCTTAACTTCTCGTCTATGCCAAAAGTGGTCGTGTTTTTAGACCTCTGCGGTTTGTGATTTAAAAATAATTCTTTAAATGCAGTTACAAACATCAACTGCTAACTATATCAGTGCTCCTGCAAAACGCTAGGAACCATATTTCTATACTTTATTACAGGCTTTGTTGAATACTCGATTCTGATTGTTCAATTACTGCATTATACGGTCTGTTATTTTTGTACAGCAGCGCTATACAGTGCAAACAAAGAAGGGGTGGCTATGGCTCGGAGGTAGAGTGGTCAATGTCGTCAAAGACACCAATAAAATATTTTTTAAATCAGTGATGTGATTTTAAAATATAGACTTTGTGTAAGTAGCTGTGTAATAAGCGAGATGATGTAGAGCGAGCTGGTTATTATTGCGAATCAGAACCCCAACAGCGAAAATATGAACATACGGCCAACTTGTTAGCTTAGCTTAGCATAAACACTGGAAACGGGTGGAAACAGCTAGTCATGTTTGGGGTTTCCCAAAATGTCAAACTATTCCTTTAGCTTGATGGTGTTTTAAGCCCCCAACGTCTCCTTCCAGGCAGGCGCTGCGACCGTTGACTTTAAGGCACCTAACCTTAGCCTTAACCATAACCATAACCATAACCATAACCATAGCCTAATCGACTTCAAGGCAGCGCTGCAACCGTTGACTTCAAGTCAGCTAACCCTAACCTTAACCCTAACCATAACCATTGCTTAATCCTAGTGCCTTCCAGGCAGCGCTGCCTGGAAGCAGATGTTGGGGGCTTAAAACACCGATAAACATTCGTTTGATAGAGAGTGTTTAGTTTTGTATTAAGTTAAGAGACAAAAGCAATAATGAACAAATAACAAACTTCACATTTAACATGAACATAAACTCACAGATACATGCAGATATAGTTATACATACACATACTGTAAATACTCAGCCACACATACAGAAACACAATGCTGGCTGCATACACTGCATGTTTACCTCACATCTATACTGTTATTATCCTGTAAATCTTCCAGCTGCTTCTCTCTGATACCATTTGATTATAGTATACTCTCTGTCCAATCAGATGAACGCACCGACGTGATGTCATGGCAGACAGCTGACTGTTCTCTGACAGAATGATTAGTAGCATTTTGACATCTGTCTGTAAATTCACCAGGCTGCATGCTAACCCTTTAGCCATAGAAATAGAATGAGTTGGCCCGCTACAATGGTCAGTTCTTTGCAACGGTACACATCAAAATGGCCGCCGTTCTGACCATCCTACTGTGTTGATATGACTTGGAATGGTCCGTTCTGCTCTCATTCTATTTCTATGGCTTTAGCTCCCCACTCGTGTTGAGGTAGCAGCTAACTTGGCTTGAGGTCCAAAGCACCGGACAGCAGTAATAGGCTCAACTGTGAATGAATGGATTGATGGATAAATAAATGGATTAACGCCCTCTAAAGCACTGCAGCTCTCTAAACACGGGACAGATGTCAAACCGCGTCGCTGATCAGAGAACTCTTCTGCCGTAAACATTTGATTCATTTTAAAAGCATGCCATCACTTTTTTTCCTGATACGCTTATATGCTTTAGCTGCTTCCTGCTTGTGTGCAGTAATGAAACCTGTGTGCGTGTGCGTGTGTGTGTACACTCATGCTCTTTTCTTTATCTGTTACTTTAACCCTGACAGCACATAACACAGAAACTGGCTCTGACCACTAACGTAAGTCACTACTAACTTCACTGCACCACTACACAGCTTATTCCACTGCAGCACTGCATGCCCCACTGTGATCATACTCTACCATAACATTATATAGTAAACTGTAACAACATGTTACAGTCTTTCATGTAATCTGTGGTAGGGCTTGGCAATATATCGATATTTTATCGATATCGTGATATGAGACTGGATATCGTCTTAGATTTTGGATATCATGTTATCTGTCCCTGGTTTTAATGGCTGGATTACAGTAGGCTGATGTAATTTTTTGATTTAACCAGACTGTTCTAGCTTTTCTATTATTTGCCTTTACCCACTTAGTTATTATATACACATTAATGATGATTATTTACCAAAAATCACATTGTGTAAATATGTTTTTGTCCGCACCAATTATCAACCCTACAATATCGCCGCAATATCGATATTGAGGTATTTGGTCAACAATATCGTGATAGTAGTTTTTTTTCAATATCGCCCAGCTCTAATCTGTGGCGTTTCCCGGAAAAACGTCACCCTAAAGACAAACCGAGGGGAACAAATGTCCCCCGGCTTCATGTTGTTCCATAACAATGCAAATGAAATGGATGAGTAAGCGGCAACGTAATGTACTTAAAGGACATTACATTAGTGTCTAAACTAAGTGTAACCATAATCCACAAAAAGGATACTATAAAACGCTGTGTACATTAAGTGGCACTAAACCAAGAAAAGCAGCAGTAGAACTCTGAATAGGTCCGATGTGACCGCATTTCCCAGGAGCCCACACTGGAGTGAATATTCTCTGAGCTCCATGTGCCCCCTGCTGTTAAAATGAAGAACTAATTGAGGAGGACACAAACAGTGGAATGTAATGTTGACCATGAAAAGACCAAGAGGGAGAAAACAAAAAGAAAACACGTTAATAATAATAATAATAATAATAATAATAATAATAATAATAATAATAATAATAATAATAATAATAATTTATGCACTCAAGGGTCGCCTTCATGTTTAAGATTTGAGTGGCATTTTCACCCAGATGAGTGAATTCAGCCGTTACAAGTTTACAAATCTATTTTCTTCTCTCCCTACGATTTTATTCAACTTTAAATGACGTGTTTGCAATTGATTTGCTTTAAGAATGGTGTTAGTCTGTACACATGTAGAGATGCCACTCAGACAAAGCAGAATTTCTTTTGGGGGGGCTTTTCCCTTTATTTGAAGTGACCGTGGATAGACAGGAAAGGTGGGAGAGAGATGGGGGATGACACACAGCTCTTACTGGGTGAGCTAGAAGTCGCCCATTTTAAACATACATGAACACGTAGCTGACAGTTGGAACACATAGGTCCAATATGAGTTTTTTAATAAGTTCCTGTCAACATTTCACAAATATATATCTTGTGTTGTGTTAGACAAACTCATAGAAAAAAATCAACTTTGGTAAAACTGTATATTACAGTTCCTACTCCTGTTGAACTATGGAATGCTGTTTCATTAAATATTAAATAAATGAATGAATAAATAAATATGCCTATGAAATACCCCCTAAAGCAAATTAGGCATATATATATAATTTGCCTCAATTATTTATTTCAAAAGGCATCTCATAGGCACATTTATTATTATATTTATTTAATATTGAAATAAAATGGCATTCCATGTGCTTAGTCTGACATCTAGTGGTTGAACAGTGGTACTGCAACACTATACAAGTTGTTACTGCATTGACTCCAAACATATTTTCACTATCAAAATGATCATCACAGAAAAAAAACAAGGAGGTAAACAAAATTTTATTTCAGCTTCTCTCACTTAAGCTGAGCATCAAAACAAAAACCAGGTTTTATTAGTTAATAATAATAATAATAATAATAATAATAATAATAATAATAATTATAATTATTATTATTATTATTTTTATTATTATTATTAGGCCTTATAATGATGTACAAGGTTTCTCTAGATTATATTTTACTCCATTATATTTGGGGTTTAGGTGATTTTTAGTCAATTTATTTTTATTTTTTACATTTTTGGTGCTTTTTGACTTTTTTCCCCGTTGTTTTTTGTGGTGTGTGAAAAGTGAAAAAAATATCTGAACGTTGAACCCTGTTTTGTATTTTTGGACTTATACTTCATCCATTTATTTGAAATCAGTTTTTACTTCATCACGTCACATATTACATATCTTCATTTTGCTCTTTTTTTTTTTTTTTTTTATGTTTTCCAGGTTCTGCAGTCGGCCAAAGAGCAGATCAAATGGTCCATTCTGAAATGACTCGGACCAGACGCATTTAGGATTCTCATGAAAAAATAGATAAAAATATTTAGTCCCAAAGCTATTTTTTTATTATAGTAACAGACTAAAGGGAAGGCCTTACAAGCCTGTTGGCCAATAGGCTGCTTTATAGCACTTAACCAGCTAGATTTTCTTTCTATGTGTTATGGCATTTTTGTTACATTCTGTGTGTGTGACATGTCATTTATTTATTTGGTGGGAGAGTTATGTTAGTTCATAGTCTTGAAGGTTTGTCATTTAACAGGCCAAATGACATCAGGAAATGAAAAAAAAAGAAGCAAAGACTGAGGTCTCATATCCAGCTGTGCTTCTGTAAAGGACAGCTGTTACACCAAAGTAATCGGTTCAAATACTGGAAGCCTGTTTTGGTGATCCATAATCTATTGCTTTTATTTTGGTGAAGCAGGATCTTTCACTTTAAGATTGCTGATGTGTAAAATAAAAAATAAAAAAATAAATAAATGACACCGTTTTATACGTGACAAACTTTTCCGCCCAAATGTTACAAATGCAAAAAAAATCTGGTAACAATCTATTTAAGGAAATACAGTCATATCAATCTAAGGATAATCTAAAAAAAATAAGAATAGACAAAAACAAAGCAAAAAAGCAGCAAAACATCTGCAAATTCATGCCAAAACACTGAATATCGAAGAAAATTGTGTTTTCATTTGAACCATGAAATTTGGGTGGTGTTAAATTTACACGGACACACACACACACACATACACACACACACACATATACACACACACGGACAGATGGAAGGACATCATTTGTGCACTGAATTGCTCAGTTTAATCCAGTTTGTTGCTGTGCAGTACTGGTGCATGTGTTTTGTAAAGCTTATTTAAAGACTGTTAAAGAATACAATGATCTCTGATGAAACTAAACAAATGTTACTTTTGCACTCTTGTCAGTAAAACCCTTATTTCCCCCTAAAGTGAATGAAGGTAAATTAATATCTGTACATATAATTGATCAAAGGGACTTTTGTAGAAGTATCGCGGGACATTTTGTGGACAGAGTTATAGAATAATGTCTATTTTCTGAAAGTTTAATATATTAATCTTTTTAGATATAGATATTAATCTTTATAGATATTTAATAGATATTCAATATTTTCTTAGTTGAAAAGAAGAAAAAAAGCCAAAGATTTTTTTTTTTTTTTTTTTTCTTTTTGTTGGTCTAATGGGCGTTTTGTCTGTCCACCATTTGTAAGACTGATAATAAAAACATTTGTCCTGGATTCAGAGTGTCTTCTTATTCCTGATTTTTATTATATTTATTCTTAATCCAAAACTCTAAGGCGGATTGATCATGTTTAACAGTACAGTTCATTTTACCCCTGTGCTCTATCATCCAATCAGCAGTCAAATCTACGACCCCTGGAAACACTGAGCTCAGAGAGTCGGGGGTGTGGTCAGGGATGTTATTGGTAGAAACCGTGCGACGTCGGCAGACACGTGACTCTACCCCCACAGCCAATGGTTCGTTGTGGTTTTATTACGGAATAATGTGATTGGTTGGCTGCCTCATCCTCCTCCAACTGACCCGTGACAGCCCGAAATACATGAAATCGGGGCCACGTTCAGCCCAGACAAAAGGTAGCGACACGTTTTTCTTTTTTTTTTAAACTGTAACGGCGGGGGAGGAGGAGGGGGAGGTGGATGGGTGCACAACGTTTTGAGATTGAACGTGCCCCAAATAAGGACTATTTATAACTTTGAATAGAAAGTGGAGAAATGAACAGTGACTGCAGACTGGATTCATTTATCATTCATTTCACTCATTCATGTATTATTCAAACATTCCACATTCAAATCATTCTAATAGACGCATTATTATCATTAAAAAAGCCTACTGTTAATATAAAGTATATAAGTATATTAAAATAGAGGTCCTCTATCAATCTTTGTTTTATGTCTGTAGCATACCATTGTGATGTTCTGACGGTAACAGAGGAATCACTAGGCTCTATTTAACTATAATCGATGGCCTCATTTCAATCAACCCGTCACTACAGTAGCCCATGGTACATGATGGTATGTGGTCATTTTTAATCTGGATCGAATTTATTTGAGTTCAGCAGCTTTTTTTTCCACGTTTTTACAACGTGTGGTTTATTTGTCAGGCAGTAACGTTAGGCCTATAGGCATTTTATTCCATGTTCGGTCCGATATGGGAAGTTATAAACAGGCTAGTCATCTAAGAAACTCCAAACCCTAATTTATTTTACTTAATTTATCTTAATGTATCGTTACTTGTATCTTATCTTACCTGGTGAAGAAAAGGTAACTACCCACATATCCCCTCACAATTTCTTTTTGCCTGCTTTCCGTTTGCAAATTTGCGTTTAGCCTACAAGGATGGCGAGGGCATGACCCGCCCTTTTGTGCTTCTGATTGGCTAGAATTGTTTTGCCTTCGTCGTGTGGATTGGTTAAGTTAAGGCATGAGAAGTAAAATTGGTTAGTGTTAGTGTACAATACCAGGGTAAGCCATTCACAGGCAGAGAAGTGCCATCGCCATCCTACAACAAGAAATGACTTACACTGAATGGAATCTATGACAAATGCCCCCTGTTGGAGAATATGGGCAGCCCGGCTAGCTCAGTCGGTAGAGCATGAGACTCTTAATCTCAGGGTCGTGGGTTCGAGCCCCACGTTGGGCGCAGAGTTTTGATTGATACGCACATAAAATAGTCATAGTCAGCTATCCAGCTAAAACATAGGCCTATTTATTACAAAAGAGAAATAACTATAAAGTAGGTGTTGGTATTGATTGGTGGTAGCCTGCTCTGTAGTAGGCTATCTAGCTCATCTGTGTCTATCATTGTCATACTGTTACAATGTAACGAAATGTTGATACTGTAGCTATTATTTTTTTGCTGGGTTATGGTCACACCATTAGCTACTGTAGATATTTGACTCTCCTCAAAAAGCAATACATAATCCTAACGTTACTGTATCGCACCCACATTCTATACAAAAGTGTAACGTTAAATTATACCCACTTATCAAAACCACATAGAGAAACGTATATTTTCAGACTGCTGTACAGAACATATACATAGTATAAAATACGTGGACGTTTTCATGTTGTATTGTTTTGAAACTGTTCAACAGAAAAAGGCCCTTCATTTTCAAAGTGAGTTATTCAAATAACTCAAAATTAAATTCAAGACAACAATGTTAATGTTGGCGGCTTTCTTTCACACTTTTTGACACTTTGCTATCTATATTGATGCTTGCCTTTTTCCTTCACAAACACAAAATAGAACCATTCTTGCAGTTGAGTGTATGTGCAGTGCACATGATTTGCTTATTAGTAGTACAAAGTATTCTCAATCTCTTTATTAACAGCAACATCATCAGAATAAGCTTCTTCTTTCAGAACTGTCACCCAGTCCTAAAGAAAGGTTATTTCTGTCTTTACTGTAGATATGATCTATAATGATTGATTTGAAAAAGGAGAGGCTGATAAAGAATGAATTTACAACATTGTTTCATGTAGTTACCATTTTGAATGCATGTATATTCACAAAGGCTTGTTTTACTGTCAAGTTCTTTGTTCTGGAGTGTTCCTGATTGAGTATACTTTCCAGTCAAAATCTAATCGCCCAACGTGGGGCTCGAACCCACGACCCTGAGATTAAGAGTCTCATGCTCTACCGACTGAGCTAGCCGGGCGCTCTTCTGTCTTCATGGAGACGAAGATCGCGATCTTACCTTGTGTATGTGATGTGTGTTTGAGAGAGAATTAGGGAAAGTGAAATGGGTAAAGTGAGAGTGTGTAATAGGCCTACTTATTCGGTATATGTTGTTATATGTTTGCACTATATTTAACTTATATCTTCCAGAATCTGCAAAACAGGAGTCAAGCAAAGGTAAGATTTTTGCAGACGCAAGCAGATACAATCATTATTGATTATTATTCTGCAATTGAGGGCCACAACCCCTTTATCTAGCTATAAAATAAGCACACAAAAACTCTATGCAACTCTATGCATAACACAGTTTACCGACAATAATTAGAATCCACCACCAGAGGTCAGTAGAAGCGCCCGGCTAGCTCAGTCGGTAGAGCATGAGACTCTTAATCTCAGGGTCGTGGGTTCGAGCCCCACGTTGGGCGATAAGATTTTGATTGAAAAGTATCCTTAACTAGGAGCTCTTTGAAGAACATATTAAACAATTAATCATCCCTCTGAGGATGTGTGATCATAACTGACAATAGTAACCGCATCAGACATTTAAAATTCATATATTTCTTTTCAGAAAGACATAGGATTAGCATGCAAATATGAAGTGATGCATGCATTAACCTACTGAAAACTAGTGCAACAGACTCTCCTTTCTCAAGATCATTTCTACAGTAATGATAGAATAACCTTTCTTCAGGACTGGGTGACTGTCAGTTCAGCAGTCTGAAAGAAAAAGCTCATTCTGATGATGTTGCAAGAGATTTATAACACTTTGTACATTACTGTAACATTATTGTCTTGAAGCCATTCCTGTAGGCTTTGAGACTACTTCTGCAAAAAGGTATTCTGTATTTTACATTTGTAATTCATTTAGATCACTGTGTAGAGATCTGAACTCACTTTGACATTAAAGGGCCTATTCCTGCTGAACAGTTAAAAAAAAAAGCAACCATAAATCTACTTTAGATTCAGTGTCCTAAAACAATACAAAGTGAAAAATGTCCATACAATTTACATTATGTACCGTATAGCCGTCTCAAATTATACATGTTTCTCCATGTGGTTTTGATAAGTGGGTATAATTTCTCCCGTACTGGCTTGCTCTATAGAGCAAGTTTTGTAGAGACAGAGTCCTGCAGAAATACAGAAAATGGAAAATACATGCTGACTCAAGAGAAAGAAATAAGTCATCATCATCTCTCTCAGATGGTCTGGCTTTCATCAGAGCAGGTGTATGTATACAGAGGGGGAAGACTGCTTATTTTGGGTCAACTGGCACGTCATGTTTAAAATGACTCACCCTGTTTCATTTGGCATCCAATGTTGAAGTGTATGTGTGTGCGCATTGTGTGTGTGTGTGTGTGTGTGTGTGTGTGCGCACACATGTGTCCAAGTAGTTGTTTGTGTGTGTTTGTGTGTGTTGGGGGATGATGTGATGGAATGATTAGATAAAAAAAGTACACTTTTCTCTCTTGTTGTGCCTCTACTCCATCTTCTTCTTCCCCTGTCTTTACTAGAGACCACCTGCCAATCAAACGTCATGGGCAGGATATCTTATTGCACCTTCTGTTGACAGTGACCATGCTTTCCTTTATTTATGAAAGGCATAACGTTATAAGGCTGTTTTCTCTCGGTCCTGATGTGTCCTGCTTCACTGCTTGTCTGGTTTATATATCGCACTAACATCCACGCTCACTGCCATTGGCTGGGGGGAATTAGCATGCAGTCGCTGATTGGACAGGGCGTTGACAGTGACAAATTGGCCTCCTGGTGATTGGGCAATTAAAGCTGTGGTGTCACTAAAAGTGGGCTGGGCGAGAGAAGGGGAGAGAGACGCCGAGAGAGGCAGAGAGAGAGAGAGAAGTGGGAGGGATGAAAATGATAAAGAGACACAGTACTTGCACGAGAGAGAGAGAGAGAGGGAGAGAGAGAGAGAGAGAGAGAGAGAGAGGAGAGAGAGAGAGAGAGAGAGAGAGCGAGGTGTTGGAGGAGAGGAGGGAGTATTACCAGTCATCTACAGCTTTTACGCACAAAGAGAATCATTATTTTGCAGGACGACAAATAAAGTGATTGAATTACTTACTGTGTGCACTATGATTTTAATAATAATTGCTTTTTTATATTAACTACTCTAGAGATGAGTTATGTAAAAAAGACTAAAAACACTTATTACAACCATAGACTGTATACAGTCTATGATTACAACACTACTAGCTAAGTTACGAGATGAGCGCCAGCTAGCAATTTGGATGTTAGCAACGCTGCCAACAGGAACCATCCACTTCTGTGGAGTAGCCTACTACAACTAAATATCTATCTATCTATCTATCTATCTATCTATCTATCTATCTATCTATCTATCTATCTATCTATCTATCTATCTATCTATCTATCTATCTATCTATCTAGCCTATGTGAGTGGAACCTGGATTAGATGATAGCTCAGCATATGGATGTTTTAAGGCATTTTAAACTATAGTTTGTCCCTACACTGAGGTAACTGTATTAACTCTCCATTTGGCCTCTACCTGTATGTCTAAATGTTCTGGCTAAAGGGCCTTTGAGTCAAAGTAACACGAGACAACATTATTTTACCATGCAAGTTTGGTGTCCGAACTGATGAAATGCTTGAGTTCCTCTTGTGAGTGATTGTTCTGTCTCTGTTGCTGTGATATTGTTGTCTTGTAGCATGACGTAAACCTTATCCCTAAAGCAACGGTGTAACAGTGTCTAGGTGACGTTGCAGCTTTCCATTTGGCTCGTCTCTGCATGACCAAATTCTGCCTGCAAACCGTCACCTTTAATGTGGATGTGGAAATGTAATTATGTAATTTTTCTTCACCAGGCTCCAGCTGGAAGCCTGGCTGTAAAAATGAATTAGCGCTTTCAAAACGCCAAGCCACCGACACCATAAGTAGTCAAGCGACAGCAGAAGGGTCACTGCAGACAACAGCCGGCAGCCGTGGCCTTAACAAACCTCCAGAGATCTCCAGAGAGACCCAGACACCCCAGAAAAATCTGAAAACCCAGAGAGACCCCAGAAGTCCCCAGCAAGACTCCTTAAAGGGATAGATAGACATTTTGGCAAATATGCTTAATTGCTTATTTAGACTTAGATGAGAAGATTTATGATTAGATGGTGCATTTTTAATGGAATCTGGAAATCTGGAAAGAAGGGAAAACAGCTAGTCTGTCCTACCAGCACCAAAGCTCACTAATTACGTTATTTCTTGTTTGTTTGACCTGTACAAGAACCAAAGTGTTTCATAGGTGGGGTTATGTGCCGGCCTTTTTTCTGTGCTGGGACCAGTAACTTCCTGGAGTCTCCACTGGTTGCCTGGCAACTCGTCCTGGACACAAAACAACCCCCTGTAAAATGACAGAATCAGTCTTGCTAAGCTAAGCTAAACCTCCAGGAACCTCTGAAAACATTCAGAGACCTCCAGAAACATCTGAATACATCTGTAATTCTAAATAATAAACTGGTGCAAACCTTCAGATAACTATGACTAGCCTATACAATCAATAACTATATTGATATTTTCAAAAATGTTTCTGGAAGACCTTTTTTTTGAAAGTTCATGTACAGAATCCAACAAAACATTGAACTCCAGCGGCCTCCGAAAAGGTTTAAGACAGTCCTGCATGGAAAATGTCAAAAAGTATCATCTAGAAAATGCACTTAAAGTATTAAAAGTGAAAGTACTCAATGCAGAAAAATCCTCACATTTTAGAAACTGGAAACGATCCAAACTGTTGTGTCAATCCACTGTCTAATGGTCTAATCATTTCAGCCAGACTTGTAGACCATTATATTGTTAGGTAGTTTAATTTATAATAAAACACTGTATTTTATGTGAGCAAAAATCTTAATTTGTAAAGTAACTAGTAACTAAAGCTGTCAGATGAATGCAGTGAAGTAAAAAGTACAATATTTCTCTCTGAAATGTAGAAGTAGAAAATGGCATGAAAGGAAAAGACTCAAGTAAAATACAAGTATCTCAAGTTTGTACTTAGTTCTTGAGTAAATGTAGTTAGATACATTCCTTTCCCATTCTTACAGCCTTGCTGAGATCTGATCACCACCACAAACGGTGGAAAACACAACCTGTACAGACTGCAGTGATTCCAGCTCTGTCGGTGTGCCAAAGTCAGACAAAATTGGGCCTCATCACCGAACTCCCATCATTCCTCATTCAGCAATGAAAAGAGAAGCAAAACACATGGCCTTTATACTGCTGGGCCGCACGCCTCCTTTTCAAATAAATACAAACTAAATAAATATAACCCAGGTTTGGGGCAGGAGCAAACCGGGGTTTGCCTCCATCTGGCCAAAGATCATCTGTGTTCGACAAGATACATCACTCAACAATAAAACGCCATCCCACCTTCCCATGTGTACACACACATCCCTCCTTCAAACAACTACACATCATACTGTATATGACTTTACACTCAACTTATTTGTGTCAACTTTTCCTCTGACTTTACGAGAAAGTTTAGGATGCAATCTGGGTTCAAAAGGTTAACTTTATCTTATACTGTACCCCAGGGCGTAGCTTTGGGTTCAACATTGGGGGAGGGGGGGTTGGGATCTCCACTTTTGAGCAAAAAAAATGAGAAATTTTGAATGTAATACACTTCATTTTCTGCATTGGGGTGAATTTGAAGTTGTGGTGCAAAGGGCTCTATTTGTGTAAAGGAAATTATATTAGGCTTTTTTATTTGGGGGGTTCCCAGGGGTTGCCCTGGGAACTTATGATTATTGGGGGGAAGGGGGTTGTAACACCCCCATCCCCCCTGTAAATTACGCCTACGACTGTACCTTTAACTCATCTACCTTAAGTCTAAACCTAAGTGTAATTCTAACCGTATGGTTGAGGTCTTAGGATCTGCTGTACCTGGTGGGACCCACGAGACAGCAAAAATAGCGCACACACGCACACGCACACACACGCACACACACACACACACACACACACACACACACACACACACACACACACACACACACACACACTCTCATTATAAATGATGCCCCTGTGCTTGAAAAAACAAACGGGTTCCATGCAGGATCTCAGAGCTCTGATTGGAGAAACACAAAACCAGCCAACAGAAAAACACGCAGCCGCAATTAGCAACAGAAAAACCATTTATTCCAGTGTGAAGGTAAACATATAGAGACAAGTTAGTGAAAATAGAGGAGAGGGAAGGTGGGGTGTGGGCGATACAGCCAGAAAGCAGGGTAGTCTCAGTCCTACAGACCCAAATCCCCACAGCTCTAAATTCAAAAATCAAGGCCAGTGTTAAGCATTGATAGAAACAAAGAACTACAGTCGTGAATGCTATTTAGTGAGTGCAGATTTCAGATATGGAACATATCGTTGAGATTCTGTTACCTCATTCTTCATAAGCAAAGCAACATTTCATTTTGTTGCTTGCAAATAAAAGTTGCAAAATTGAAAGTAACATTTTTCATTTCCAAGATTAAACATCTTTCTTGAACTACTTCATCGCTAATTACGCAACACAAAAATGGTAAAAAAGAGAGCCTATTGAAGCATGTTGCAGCATTTCTGATTCTTTTCTATGACATATGCTGTGAAGTAGCACAACCCATGCAATAAAGGGATCCGCAAGGGAATCTTGGTTTTACAGTAATAATTAAATCAAAGATACTTTAAAGACAACGGTGATACATATTGTAATGCTTCCTGTTGTTGATGTTTCTCAGGTCATTGTGTTACGAGTGTCAGCCGCAAAGTGTTTCTGCTGGGAGACAAATGTTCTGACATTGTGTGTTCTGGGCCAAAAGAGATTCGCTAACGTTACCCAACATATTTATAAAATATACACTTTTGTAACTTCTTGGTAATTTCAGCATTTGATTAGTATAGATTTTTTTCCCTGTTTGAATTAAATTCAACTTCTGAAATTCGTTCCAACAGCCCTAGACCTACTCTCTCTGGAAAGTGTCCTGAGATCACTTCTGTTATGATTTGACACTATGTTAAAATAAACTGAATTGTATTGATTGTGATATGTATCGAAGTGTTCTATTGCTTCAGTGGCTGGCTGGTTGACTAGTATTTCTATATCTGTCGCTGTCCTATACTGAGTTCACTGTTCTTGAACACAACATTTAATCTCATATGCAGAATGCACTGATGCAACCAGAACTCTTGATACATCTCAGGATCAACTCTTGAACCAGAACAGTGACAATGTCTCCCAGAAGAAACACTGTAATAGTGTGTCAACTCTTGTTGTTTTTTGTCATATATGCACTTCCTCCTTGTAACCACTGGGTGATGCAAACAGCCAGTCTACAGCCACTATTCTGTGTGTGTGTGTGTGTGTGTGTGTGTGTGTGTGTGTGTGTGTGTGTGTGTGTGTGTGTGTGTGTGTGTGTGTGTGTGTGTGTGTGTGTGTGTGTGTGTGTGTGTGTGTGTGTGTGTTGCAATAACTGTGTACTACAGGGTTTTTGTTACAGCTTTAGTTATATGCCCTATACACACACACACATGCAGCACAACACAGGCCAACAGATGCAGTAGTCTAGGCCACCATTGTATACAGTGATATTAGTTTTATAAAGAAGTGTGATTGTCCTTCTGTGTGTCAGAATCAACATGATCTTTTGCTTTCAGGTTGGGTTGCTCTGAAAATCCATCCTTTAAGGACACCAATTTTCTTTGTGAATGAATAATGTATCGTAAATAAATAAATGTTCTTGCTTAAAATACAGGGGCCATAAGCAAGTACACCCCTATGTTAAATTCCCATAGAGGCAGGCAGATGTTTATTTTTAAAGGCCATGGATCCTGGATACTATGCATCCTGATAAAGTTCCCTTGGCCTTTGGAATTAAAATAGCCCCCCCCCCACATCATCACATACCCTTCACCATACCTAGAGATTGGCATGGTTTTATTTCAGTTAGCCTAATAGCTGGTTTGATTTGCATTGAGAGATGATCTTATGAAAAGTACCCCATATATATATATATATAGAATATAGAATAGCTGACTGACTGAGAATAGTCATTTATAAATAGTGAGCATTATGCGGTGAAGAAAGCTAAATTTTAGGCACTGAAACGACCAGGTAAGTTTAGGAAAAACAGCCGGAAACAGTTTTGTATTTGTTTCAAAGAAATGTGGGTAAAACAAGAATGGACACAATTATTCCTAAAGACATTATCACTAAATTCAAATGTAATAATAAACCTCTGAGTAATGTGACAAATCTTAAACTTGTATATATTTCACATACATAAGGCAAGATTCTCTAAGTCCTCCCCAAACCTTTACATTGTTCTGGTTGAATTCAATTTGTACACAAACACCCTTATAACAAACAAAAAAGTGAATGCACACTGTTATATCTTATAGAACAATTATGTCATTGTTTATTTATTATGTTTAGATATCTTATGTTTTATATTTAATTAATTATATTTCATTTGATTGATGTGTTTTTTTACACACTGGAATCTTCAATTGTTGGATAAGAATGTCCATGACCTGCTGAATGTTTGTCTGTTTAATAAAGAAGTAAAGCCTCTGCTGCTTCCATTTTCACCGAGAGGGAGTGGTTGATGGAAAATTGGTAAAACTACATTCCAGTGGTGTTACCATGCACACGCACACACGCACACACACACACACACACACACACACACACACACACACACACAGTCAGTCATTTGAATGGCTGTCAGTTCTGCCTGTCTCTGTCTAAAAATGACCAAAGGGTTCCAGGACAAAGGGGGAATGACAAGCCGCTGTGATTGGTCATGGCAGACTTTGACTGACATAGAATGGCAGCTGGGTGGAGTGTGTGGGAGCCACGCCGCCTCAGAGTTGAGTCTGGTGTGTGTGTGTGTGTGTGTGTGTGTGTGTAGTAGAAAATATAATATCAACAGATATCAGATATTGTCTGTGTATTGATGTTCAGTCAGCTCTGTGTTGAGATGAGAACCCTTGTTGGGAGGAGAGCAGTTAGTCACACCTTCATCCAGGACAGACCTCAACTTGATCCGTGTGTGTGTGTGTGTGTGTGTGTGTGTGTGTGTGTGTGTGTGTGTGTGTGTGTGTGTGTGTTTGTTTGTACCATTTCTCCATGCATCAATGCTCATCTTCTGTGTTTTCTTCTTTAAGAGGTTCTATTGTGCTCAGTGTACTACAGGGTTTCTGTTACAGACTTAGTTATATGCCCTATACACAAACACACACATGCAGCACAACACAGGCCAACAGATACAGTAGTCTAGGCATTGTATATAGTGATATAAGTTTTAAAAAGAAGTCTGATTGTCCTTCTGTGTGTCAGAATCTACATGATGTTTTACTTTCAGGTTCAGGTGCTCTTCTTTGAAAAGGTTCTAGTATGCTCAGTTTCAGCGTCATATTTGTACTCTTGGGGTCTACTAAAATAGGTTTACATGCTTTGAAACACTATGTTTCTCATGCTGCCCATTGCTGCAATGCCTCTGTCTGAAACGCTCTGTCTGAGCTCCTGAAAAGCCCAGTCTGCTCTGATTGGTCAGCTGGCCCACTCTGTTGTGATTGGTCAATCGCTTAAAGCCTGGCAGCAGAATTCTGAAGCAGTTTTATCCGTGTGAAAGTTGCTTGTGACCAGAGATGGAAAGTAACAAATTACCATTACTCACGTTACTGTTAATTGAGTAGTATTTTTGTGTACTTTTACTTGTAAAAGTAGTTTTTAAAATCTGTAATTTGACTTTGAATTAAAGGAACACGCCAACTTATTGGGAATTTAGCTTATTCACCGTAACCCCCAGAGTAAGACTAGTCCATACATACCCTTCTCATCTCTGTGCGTGCAGTAAGGCTGTCTATAGTATTTTTTCAATTCCATTTAATTTATAGTATCAAATCATAACAACAGTTATCTCGAGACACAAAAGCATGTATGACCTTCTCTATGTCACTGAACGACGATGGCTCCTAATTGTAGAAAACAAGCCTGAACGACTGTCTTGACCTGCTTTTCAAAGTATGGTTCAAGACAAATATGACACTTAAGTTTGGGGCCCAGGGAGCTGAGGAACCCAGCTTGGGTGTGGGCGCTTCAGTCACACAGTGTGGACCGATCAGTGGAACGTCTGTTATGGTATTATTGAGCTGCAGTTCATTTTGATGCATCCACTCTTTGATTTCATTCAGGACATTTTGTAAGGAAATCAGGCTATTACTAACTTATTTTGATACATAAGAATATTATAAACTAACTACACAGAAACACAAACAGTAACCTGAGCAGGTCCACATGATGATGATGATGATGATGATGATGATGATGATGATGATGGTGATTGTAGTGATGATGGTGGCTCTTGACAGTGTGATTGACAAATGTGTGCATATGTGTGTGGGACAAGACAAACTGATTTGACTTCTGCCATGTGTGCACTTGTACGTGTGTGTGTGTGTGTGTGTGTGTGTGTGTGTGTGTGTGTCTGTGTGTGTGTGTGTGAGTATGTAATTTATGTAATTTATGAGCAAAATACAGCTAATTGCAACCACTTGTCTTAGGCTTAGGTTTGCCTCTCTTCTTTTGTCATACACACACACACACACACATACACACCATTATTCCCAGCATAGACGTAGAGTGACCTACAACTTTTTAAGAGGCATATATCACAAACACACACACACACACACACAAACACACACACACACACACACACACACACACACACACACACACACACACACACACACACACACACCATCATGTTCAAGCTAATCATGAGCCAGTGTTCATTTATAATCAATCTCAGACGCCTGACACTAGCTGTAAATAAACAGACCTGTGTGTGTGTGTGTGTGTGTGTGTGTGTGTGTGTGTGTGTGTGTGTGTGTGTGTGTGTGTGTGTGTGTGTGTGTGCAATTTCCATATGCCTGGTTAGGAATGGGAAGTAGTGAAGTAGTCCCAGGATCTATCCATCACTTTGACCGTGCCGCAATCCACGTGCCGTGATTTGCCTGCTCAATCTGCAGTGTGTGTGTGTGTGTGTGTGTGTGTGTTACCCCTGATTGGTTGTAATGTTTAACACATGGTTTTATGGTGAAGCTTACTTTTCCATCAACACAGACACACATACACACACACACACACACACACACACACACACACACACACACACACACACACACACACACACACACACACACTGTTATGCTCAAGTTTTTGTTTTGTTTGTCTTGTCTTCTTAGTACAATCAGGCCTCCACAACGTCACTGTTAAACAGTTTAAAGCTAAGGGGAACTGCAGAGTTGGTGATAATTTAACACATTTCACGTCCATTATTTATATATTGATTAGAGCAACTTTAAAATAAACAATGGTTTTATTTGTTCTAATGGTTATGATGACATTGCACTCAACGGAGATCTGAAATGGTGACATTGCTTCAAATAGGTCCATTGGGACACGGAAATGTCAGATGATCATACATCCGAGTACTTGTAGAGACAATATAATCTGCAAGTCGGGCAGGAAAGATGCTGTGGAGACTCTCCCGATGTGGTATGGCGCGTGGAAGAGGACGGAACACACTGCTTAAACTTTTAAGGCATTATATGACATTTACAATAGCAAGAATTGTGGATAGTACCTGACTGATACTTTTTTGGTACCACCTCGGTCGAGGTTCCATCCGGCACAAACCTGCCATTTTTACGATCGTCTGTCTCTATGTAGGCTGTTCTCATGAACCATTCATAGGCTACATATACTGTAGCTACATATACTGTTTTAATCCAAACCACAATCTTTTTACTAACCATACCTAGTTGTTTTGGTGCCTAAACTTAACTGTTGTGGCACAGCAGAACGCTCACTTTTTGTCGGCTGAACTGAACTAGCAACTAACAGCTGACAGAGCTCTGTAGACAGCGTGACCAGTCGGCGGTCCGCTTATTTCGTAAGATATCATACAAATAGGTGTGCATATGTTTTCTTACGATATCCTACAAACCCTTTCATGAGAATGCATTCCTCTATGTCTGTCTGTCTTTCTCTCTTTCTCTCTCTCTCTCTCTCTCCATTTATTCTTCCATCCATTCATTCCCAGATGGACAGATTGTCTTGGTGCTCGCCCTCCGGCCACATTTGACCTGGAAGTGCTGTGATTGGTCCAAAGGTCACATGGGCATCTTCTCATTGGTGGAGAGGTCAGTCAATTGGCCTCCCTATCTCCCACCCCTATCAATCACTGTCAGCATGGCTTCTGTTGACATTAATTTAAAAAAGTCGCTGTGTGTGTGTGTGTGTGTTTGTGTGTGTGTCTGAATTCCTGCATGAAGTGTGTATGTATCTTTTCAGATATATATTTCACATTGCACACACTCTTATTGGTAGGGTCTTCTTGTCTAAATGCTTGAGGAAATTGGGCAGAGCTTTTTCTGTCTGTAAAACCTGCCAACACAAAGAATAGGTCCAAACAAAAAGACAGTGTGGACTGCCCACACGCTTCCTGTCTCTACTTCATGATGCTGGAGCTACATTTTCTTCACCATTTCTTCTGAGGAGTTAAATAGTTGTTATTGTGACTTCACGGTGACTACGTCTTTGGTCGTGACCCCTCAAACTGCATGTCAAACGACAACTGCTCTGGCAGAAAACCATCCGTTCTGCGGGATGATGTCATAGTCATCCTAAATCTCATTAAATCAGACAGAAGCAGAGCAAACACAGCGCTGAGGGAGCAGAGACTGTGTTCATCCAGGGAATTAATGGCTAATTAAACTGGCGGCCTTCTGTCTGTGCGTACTGTGTGTGTGTCTGTGTGTGTGTGTGTGTCTGTGTGTGTGTGTGTGTGTGTGTGTGTATACAATCATTTTGTATGTGGGTGTGTCCACATACATAAATGACTGTACTCCCTCACTTTGTCTCTGTGTGTGTAAGACCATATCCTGTCAGTTTGTGTGTTTGTCTAGCATTGTTTGTGTGGGTGAGCATAAACCGGAGGGTCTCCACTCTGGGGTTGGGACCCCCCAAGGAGTCAAAAGATAAACTGTATCTACGGGATCACAAGACCATAAACATGATAAGAAAAACACAAAATTAGATTTGTTTTTGAAATGTTTGTCCAATCTTTGCACTTGCGCAATACTTTACTAGCTTTGCTCCTACAACTTCAATTGCTGTGTTAAAGCTATAGTGCGTAGTTTCTGTCACGCACCACCCCCAACCCTTCTCCACAGTTGCTAGTAGCCAAGGACACAGGGAGGATTAAAAAAAACATGATGGACTCTTCAGAAAAAGATTTTCTGTGTGCAAAAGTCGCCGGATGACACCAGTTTCTAAACATAGCCATACTGAGAAATTCAGAGAGAGTTGTGTGGAGCTGAAAGTCTTAATTTGCTTTGTAGCAACTCATTTGGCAATGGCTTGAATGTAACGGACATCCTTCAATTTAAAAAAAGTTACGCACTAAAGCTTTAAGGGGTCACAAGCCAATTAGTCTATATCCTTAACGTTCCACTCCTGGGATCGCCCCCTGTGCCACACCTTCTGCTTTCTTTGTGTTGGAATTTTAAACTCCGGTGTATTAAAGAAGGCTACGGTTAACTGCTCCTCAGATCTCTGCAGATCGCTAGACTATCTGTCTAATCTGAGTTTTCTCTCGCACGCCTATTTTGCAGCGGCCCCATCCGGCGCTTAGCACCGCCAATGACGATTGTGATTGGCTTAAAGAAATGCCAGAGCACGTTTTTCTCCCTTCCTGCAATGCTGTGTGTACTAGCCAGACCCTCCTCCGCTCCGTAGCTTGTGGACGGTCTGGCAAAGCGAGACTACAAGCCAATTGACTTGCATACAAAACCAGTCAAAGTAAACATAGAAAACAAGTAAGTTTGCGTTCTTTACTTAACGTATTATATTCATACAAGCAAATCTGTTCCTATCTCTAACACAATAATAACTGTGGTATAGGTTATTGCATTTCTTCACCAGTGTGTGGTGTAATTCATCAATTTGCTTATATCCGGGTTTTTTTTCTTAAATCAGCCTTATTGTCTTGACAGGGCGCTCAGCAGTTGCCTTATTTTCCAGCACTTGACGTAACAATGAGGCTGTTTTGCTTATAGAAATTCAATGCTAAGTATTTCTAACGTTGCCTTCTCATGTGTATCACTAAGTAATAAAAGAAAGTTTGGTCAGGTCTCTTTAAAACTATCGTGATTGGATAATCTGTAGGCGTGCAATGGAGTTAAAGTCAAAAAGTTTCTTAAAGGTCCAATATGTAATATATTTATTGTAATAAATCCAAAAATGACCCCAATGTGTCATCAGATATTAAGGAAACCTGCTAAGTTGAAATACTATCTTTTCTGACAACAATGCTAATGCCAGTATTTTCTCCTTATGAAATTTCCGTGACGGAATTTCTGTTTGTGTTTTGGCCTGTGTGTTGTTATCAACTACCCAGTTTGACAGCCAGATATATCTGTAAAAACGTAAACCCAGCGCGCTACAGCTGTAACGTTAGTACAGCCATGATAGCAGCACACAAACGAACAGGATAAGACATAGATTCTACCCAACCTAAAAAAATGTTTGCATGACCAGAGACGTAACAAACCCCGGGTAAATATTGGAGCTGTATTTGAAAGCTTAGAACCCAAAAGGATGCTGAGTTGGCTGACAACGGTGAGTTATTTTAAGCCAAAAGAGGGAGGCTGGAAATCAGGAGGACCGTGAGTTTGCAGTTTGTTTAGCGATTGTTGCCGTAATTCTAAGCAAATAAAGTGTGTTCAGTCGGGTAGAGAGGACGGCGAGGTTGTTGTGTTTTTAGCGGTTCCTACCGTAATTCTAAGCCAAAAAAGTTTGTCTGTCAGTTGGGTACAGAGCTCTGCGTGAGCATGGTCTTTTATGACTGTCAATATAGCCAGCATCTAACGTTAGCTACTCCACTGTGCTGTAAAGTAATGTCTGACTATGTGAGACAATCGTCTGCGGTCTCAACCTGGCAACCTCCGTGAACATTGAGTCTGGGGAGGAGGGGGCAGGGGGAGACGACTCTCTCCAGTATTTTGAATTTGTACTGCAGTAACTATTTTAAACACTAGCAGTCAGTATTACTACTTCCGGTGGAGTGAACGCTGGCGGTGTTAGCAGCCGCTGCTCTGAGGAACATTGAACGTCTTAGCTTTTTTTTGGACTACGGTTTTAGTTCATTGTGTTTATTTACCTGCCTGGACTGCATACAAATTTTGTACGTTTGTGCAAGATTTTGGATTCTCCGAGATCTTGCTGTTACCTGGGACTATTGCCGGCGTTGCTGGATTCTTCACCTGTTAAGTGGTTTGAGGCTGCCCGTGCGTCTGTCCTCCCTTAGCTGCGGCAATGATGATCGTTAAACTGACTGTATGGATTGCAGTTGTGTGGACTGTCCTTTGCTCAGTCTTCCATCCTGTGCATTCGCTCTATTACTACTCGGCAGCGGAGTTGTTGCAGCTGCGCGTGCATTACGGCGAGCCTCCGTCTGCCTTAAACTCACATCCGGATATTGCCTTCATACCACGCCGTAAATATGTTCATCGTGGATCTCGCCGGAGTTTTAAAGTTGTCTCTCCAAGTGAAATTCCATCCATTTGGTCTACGAACTTTTCGGACTACTGATCACAGTGTCTTAGCCAAGCCAACCAAGGTGACTACCTTTATAAACGCTAAGAACGACCTTTCATTTGGGTTATGGAATATACGATCAATCTCTGAAAAAGGTCCCTTCGTGAATGATCTGCCGCTTGATTGTAAGTTTGATTTTCTCTGTCTTACTGAGACATGGCAAAAAAGTAATGACTTTTCGACAGGAATGTTTCCTTTGTCAACTCTGCACCCTGGTTTACATCGGATCTTCGTCAACTAAAAGTCAAGGGGCGCCGATTAGAACGCTTGTATTCCAAGACTGGACTTGTAGTCCATAAAGATTTGTATGCTGATCACATGCAAGTTTATAAGACTGCACTTTCTACAGCAAAATCAGATTATTATGCAGGTTTAATTGGATCTGGTGTAGGAAACCAAAAATCTCTATTCTCTGTGGTTAACACCATTTTAAAGCCTCCTGATTGTTCAAACTGGCATACCGACTCTGAATTGTGTGAAGCATTTATGCATTTTTGCACATTTTTAATAAGAAAATTGAACATATCCACCAGAAATTGGTCTCACCAAACCCTTATTGTAATATATCTCATATAGCTTCGTGCCATCTCCGTTATCTTCATTTTCTGCTTTTAAAATTCCAACAGTTGAGGACATCGGTCTCATTGTACCAAAATCTAAGTCTGTCACTTGTCAACTAGACCCATTACCGACCCACTTGGTTAAAGCTGGTTTATCATTTCTTTCAACTTTAATCACTGACATTATGCATACATCACTTCTTTCAGGGACTGTCCCTACTTCACTTAAAACCGCGGTTATAACACCTATTCTGAAGAAACCTGGGACAGATACAAACAATTTTGAAAATTTTCGACCTATTTCAAATCTGCCGTTTCTGTAAAAAATCCTAGAAAAAATTGTTGCTCTTTAGCTCCGTGAACATCTCTCTTGCAATAGTTTATATGAGCAGTTTCAATCAGGGTTTCGTGCTCTTCACAGTGTTGAAACTGCCCTTGTAAAGATTTCTAATGATCTATTACTAGCAGCTGATGCTGGTCTTTTATCAATACTTATACTTCTTGATCTTAGTGCGGCATTTGACACCATTTCACATCCTATACTTTTGAGTAGGTTGGAATATTTTGGAATCACTGGTATGGCTTTAAGCTGGTTTTGTTCCTATCTCACAGATCGCATTCAATTTGTACAACTCAAACAGTTTAAATCAAATCCTACTCCTGTTGTCACTGGTGTTCCCCAGGGCTTTGTTTTAGGACCACTTCTGTTTACTATTTACCTTTTACCTATTGGCACTATTTTTAGGAAATATGATATTAAATTTCATTGTTATGCCGACGACACCCAACTTTACCTATCTTCTAAACCTTCATCAAAGTTTCCCTCTTCTGCTCGTGGTGAGTGCTTAAGTGAATTAAAAAATTGGTTTTCAAGTAATTTTCTAAAATTGAACAACAGTAAAACAGAAATTCTTCTTGTTGGTACAAAAAATACAATAAGTAAGTCAAATGTTTCTTCTATGGTAATAGATAAGTGTTCTGTTCCTCTATCGAATCAGGTCACAAGTTTGGGTGTCATTTTTGACACAACATTGTCTTTTGAAGCTCACATTAATAGAATTACCCGTTCTGCATTCTTTCACATTCGCAATATAAATCGCGTCCTGTTCTTTCACTCAAGAGCACTGCTACGCTGGTGCATGCTCTTGTAACATCATGAATCGATTACTGTAATGCTTTGTTTTATGGGCTTCCTTCAAAATCTCTCCATAAATTACAGTTGGTACAAAACGCAGCAGCTCGAGTCATTACCAAAACTCGCATTTTTGAACACATTTCTCCTGTCTTACAGAAGTTGCATTGGCTCCCGGTTAAATTCCGTGTAGATTTTAAAGTTTTGCTTTTAACTTACAAAGCACTTCACAATTTGGCTCCTTCATATCTTCAAGATCTTCTTCATATTCAAACTCCTTCCCGCTCTCTAAGATCTGCTTCTGCACTTACACTTGTTCTGCCACGCACTAGGATAGCTTCTATGGGGTTACGAGCTTTTGGCTATGCTGCTCCCCACTTATGGAACTCTCTTCCTGTGGAAGTTCGCAACAGTTCTAGTCTCTCAGTTTTTAAATCTTGTCTTAAAACGTATCTGTTTAGGCAGGCTTTCATGTCATTAATGTTTGATGCTGTACTGGTTTGATTTTTCTTTTTCTTTTTTAAATGTTTTTTATAAATCTTGTAAGGCGTCCTTGAGTGCCATGAAAGGCGCCTTTAAATAAAATGAATTATTATTATTATTATTATTATTATTACATATTGCAACCTTTAAGGTTTTAAATTCTTTTTCTTCATTTCAAATTTGATTTGAAACCCTTTTTAAATGGAGAAATTCCCTACGGAAGAGGCAAAGGAGACTCTTCATAAGAATCACTCAGAGGAAAAAAGAAAAGAAATTTTAATTCAATGCATCTTTGCCTGATAACAACGTACCACTTGCCATTTGTTGTAAAATTTCAAATTCTACATAAAGCCTATATTTCCAAACATGAAATCAATACATGTTTGGAAATACAGACGTTGCTGTTTTCAAGAGGCATGACACAAAAAGTATTATACATTTGGTGTCCTTGCACACTTTACTATTCCCGAGAAAAAAGCATACTTTTTTTTTAAACATTATTACATTATCCATCAAAATTATGACTTTATTTTATAAAAAATCATTGACCCACCTGAAAGGTATGAAAGGTTTTACATTATTGGTAAAAATGTTCCAGTTATTACATTATTGGGTTTTTATTACATTTTTGATCAGGTTAAGTGAACGTTTTTGTACATTTTCAGGAAATTATTCCATTATTCCAATGTATTCTATTCTAATCTAGGCTCAAGGCCTCCATTAAATCAACGATCTTCTTTCTCTAAAAATCTAGACCTCACACACACCTCCACAACGTACAACAATTTACAGTACAGCAGTACAGTACGTTGCAATACATAGCCTATGTAAGCACAAGGGAACATAGTAATAAAGGGGGTAACAATCTGTAAACCTGGGACAGGTCTTATCCTTTTCTAATAAAACAGAACACTATGACCATTACTGAGCAACAAAGCTGGAAGTTTGCTGGGTTCTGTAGCACTTTATAACTCTGCTGTGATTTATTTCAAACTGACCATACAGTATACTACTTACTAACACTGGAGGGGTACAGATGATAACAAAAGGAGGAAAGGTACATAGATCCTTTATTATAGGTTTGGATTACTTACTAAATAATTAGGGCTACATTTGTGTTTTTTACTTTGGTCCAAACAGGTCAAGGGAAAAGAGTATGGTAAGGGACGAACTGAAGCCCTATAGCCTATATTACTGTGTATGTTTAACCCTCTGAGGACAATAGCACCGGCGAGTCCAAGTGATGTTTGCCAACACTCCTACTCCAAAATCGATATTACAAAAATGTATTTACTATATTATTCATATATTACGCTACTTTTGTGAACCCAATACTTTTGTAAACTCATTTCAAGCACCACAACAACTGAGTGTAGGATTGTTTTCACAAGAGATTTGAAAAATATTTCTGCTTTAGGGACAAATTATCTCTTTATACATTGGTCTGGAACAATTTTGGGCATCAGTATACAGAAAGCTGAGTTTGTTCTGAACATTTGGATATGAAACACATGGGGATCAGAGTATATGCAAATACCCTTGAAAGGAGAATTCAAGAAGATATGTAAAAACACCCTTAGACCTCTGAGGGTTAAAGTAGGCCTACTTATGATGCACAGCATTGTACTAAAGGACAGTGAAGGTTTCCAGAAATATGCACCTGAGTCACAGAAACAGGTGAGGATGGCCTCCTCTTAGTGCCAACACTTTCACTCTATAGGCAGCATTAGGGGAAGTCACACATTCACATTCTGGTTTGAAAAAGGCAAAACCAACTCAAGTCTTTGCGTTGTTCTTTCAATTCTGCAGTAAGTGAAACACAAATGTTTCTGATTTAAAGGCTGAAAACCGTTTTAAATTAAAAGATGAACATGCTCCTTTACTTCCATTTGTCCACACACACACACACACACACACACAAACACAAGGCTCAAATGGATGTTGTGGCAATTGTAAGGTGGTACAGAATCAATATGTCCTTTGAATTTGCTTATCACAAACACACGCACACGCACACACACACATATGCACAAAGTCAGTCTGTCTAATACACACCCACTCCATCCTATCATTGTCAGTGTTACATGAAGCTAATCAATTAACATGTCACCGGGCTGATAAGTGTGTGTGTGTGTGTGTGTGTGTGTGTGTGTGTGTGTGTGTGTGTGTGTGTGTGTGACCTCCAGATTAGCAACAGTGATCTCCTCTCGTCCTGCAATGTGGTTTCTGTTTATTTGTTTTCTTTTCCTCTCTTTGTGGAGAGTGTTTAGTTTCCCTTCAGCAGCAGATTCTGATTGTTATGAGCTTTAAGAATGATTATATTAATAACAAGAATCTAGTGATCAGAGAAATAAACACAGAAAAATAGCTGGAACCTAAATAATTCCTGGAAGTAACACATCATCTGTGCACTGCATCAAGCCCTACACAGTTCTGTCCAATCACATTGTCTCTGACTTCCATCTCAAATTCTGACTGGATGGCAGCGGTTGAGAAACGGTTCTTATTTTTAAGGTGTATGTACCATACATAGGAAGTGCCCAGTCTGCACCAGGCGGACCGATATCACATATAGCACCAGTGTATCTTTCAAGACATGGGAACATACATGTAGTTTATGTATGGAAGATAGAAGGGGTTGTTTGATATGAATTGATGCCTAGGTTTCATGCAAGAGACAAAATATTAGTCTAACTTATACGTATAATATGACACAATTAGGGGCCGGTCACCAGTAGAAACGCGTCACCAGAAAAAAACATTGTTTTAACTATAACATGCTCTTCTTCTATCTTTCTTTTTTTTCTTTCTCGTTTTTCTAGCAGGTTTTAGACGCACATAAAAGTTGAAATATTCTTAACTTTCCAGCGGAAGGTGTAGAGTCGCACCACTCGTCATTGTCATACTTTGCCCTGGCAGCCAATGAAATCGAGCAAGAGGCGTGCTTTACTACTTTACCACTTCCTTCCTGTTTTGAAAGCGTCTAGCTTCCTGTCTGTTAGCATGTACACAACACTGTTTATAAGTCACTGTAAAAACTATAAAATAACACCATCACATTTGCTGAGGTCAGACCACATTAACTAAACTTTTTCACTTGGCTTTACTGACTCTAACGGACTGTAAATTACACTTTAATTAGCCTATATATTGCTAATGCTTTTTGCTAACTCTCATTCTAGCCTGCAAGCCGCTACTTTAGCTGCTTTCTCTCTGCTTGAATCCATTGTTGTTTTTTTCCATTAATCACATTTGATCTACTATCTACTATATACTATTGTAACACTTGTGGAGCTTCATTGGTGCTTTCTATACATATAAAAGTTGGCTCAACGTATTCGGGAGTAATTCAGTGATTATCACCTGCCACCATTTCAGACACTTCATGTGTCCTGTTATCTCTAATTAATTTGTTAATATAATTTTTTTAAGCTTAAAAGTATTTTCTCAACCAATAGTTATCTTTGAGAACTATACCATTTTACTTTGACTTTGAAAATGCAAAAAGTGCGTTTTAGACACGGCACGGCACAGCTAGACGTAAATTCAGTGGAAAGATGTGAGTGGGCGCACAAATTTGTGACACAAATTGAGTTGAAAATGTTTCAACTTGAGAAAAATAGTTGCAAACTGAAAGAAGTGGCGTTCCTGGAGCGATTTGAGATCAATCGGAGTGTTAGCCTTCAACACACACGGTCGATGTGTGTGTTACTAGCTAGCTGCAGCCAACGGTTGAACAGTTGTACATTATCATTTTGGCTGGATAAAAAACACAGACTCAAAATAAACCCTTCAGTGGCGTGAATAAAGCAAGCTGAAAATGGGTTTGGTATTCAGTCTGAACACATCTTTACAGCTACAGTGTCCTCATCAGTTTAAACTGAAAAAAATTAATTGCGTACTCAAATCTGCATATAAAAAAGTCAAACTAAGAAGTTCCGTTTGAAGCCGACAATCGACTGTTTGCAACCGTTGTTTCTCAAAAAGCAGTAGGTCTCCAAGATGGCTTCCAGATAGTGTGATGTCACTTGAAAGACATTTTCATGATATCCTTCACTGTGTCCATTCACTCAAGTGGTTTTATTTGATTTTCCCTCTCCTTCTTCCCTTTTCTCTGCCTCCTTTCTTCTCCCTTCTTCTCTCTCAACCCTCCCCCGCACCACCACCACCCCCCACCCCCATGCAGCCAACTTCCCACAATCCCAAGCATAGCGGGGGAGCGCGACACTCGCGGTGCATCACTTTCACGGCTCCACGCGTCCTCTTAGTGTCACATTTATCTATCTGTGTATGTGTGTGTCAGGTGGTACCTAGCCAGACCAGTCCCCAATGGGTTCATGTCACACACACACACACACACACACACACACACACACACACACACACACACACACACACACACACACACACACACTAACAGAGCTCTGCCAGCTGCCATTCTCTTCTACGGGGAATTGAATACACTTCTATCACCAGCTGAGCTCAGAGAGAGAGAGAGAGAGAGAGAGAGAGAGAGAGAGAGAGCATCTGTCCATGAAGTGGTACACTCACTGTCCGTTAGGTGTGTATTTGTGTGTGTGTGTGTGTGTGTGTGTGTGTGTGTGTGTGTGTGTGTGTGTGTGTGTGTGTGTGTGTGTGTGTGTGTGTACTTGTGGTCACTTTTTGTGAAAGTGCGTGTTTGTGAACTCCCATGTGTGTGTGTGTGTGTGTGTGTGTGTGTGTGTGTGTGTGTGTGTGTGTGTGTGTGTCTGTGTGTGTGTGTGTGTGTGTGTGTGTGTGTGTGTGTACGGGGGTGTTCCAGGGGGTTAGTTTGATTAATGCCCACCCCGCCGTCACTCCACCTTCTCTCTGAACAGAAAAAAAAACAAAACACAAAGAGAGAGAGAGAGAGAGAGAGAGAGAGAGAGAGGTGGGGGAGAGAGAGAGAGAGAGGTTAACAGCTGCTGATGCTCTCTCTTTCTCTCTCTCCTCTTTTCATGTGGGCCCCACATTCTGTCAGAACTGATTGATAGCCAAGACAATAATTGGACAGAAATACAGAGAAAGAACGAGAGTGGAAGGGAAAGGGGTGCGACAGAGAGAGAGAGAGAGAGAGAGAGAGACAGAGAGAGAAAGGGGGCGGAGAGAGAGAGTGAGGGAGAGAAAAAGAGAGGCTTCCAGCAAACCAATAGCGTTGCAGAAAAGGGGTGGATTAACCAATTGCGGGAAGAGAGAATGGTCGAGCAAGAGGGCGGGCGGAGTCAGATCTCCCCCTGAAGCACAAAGAGACAGAGGAAGGATGGAGGGGGGCTGGGGTGGGGTCAATCCAACATCAGTAAATCTCTCTCTCTCTCGCTCTCTCTCTTTGACTGCATAATTGTGTGTGTAAGAGAAAGATATTTGAATAGTGAGTGTGTTTATGTTTCAACTTCACACACACACACACACACACACACACACACACACACACACACACACACACACACGTGCGCACGAGAACACACGCATGCACGCACACACACACGCACACACACCAGGGTTTTGTTGTGGTTACAGAGCTGTCCTGTAACTGAAAGCCCACAGGTTTGATTCCCAACCGGCTCACTCACAAATGAATAACATTAAAAATAATTTTAAAAAAAGAATAACAACTATACCAACAGTTTTAGTTGCACAGTACCAAAGGAAAAAAAATACTTATCCTAACAGATAAATAGAGAATTAATCGGAACACTAATATCAATAACACTCATTATGAATGAATCTTAATTACTAATTATAAATATTTAAAATACATAGCAAATAGCTTTATAGCAGAGAGGTAATTACTGGACATGGAAATACATTAATAGTGATTTTATGAATAGGGAATCAAAATATCAAAAGTGATTTACCGTTATACAAACAATGAGCAGTTCATTAAACACTGTGGATTTCACATTTTCAACAAATTAATATTGTATTATGGCATAAATATGTGCTATAATTATTGCTTATTAAGGTAATTAGGCAATTAAGTCACACTGTATGTAGATAATTCTTTATCTACACACGAAGTGAACTAAGTCTGTTTATGTTTTTTCACATGAATTAATTCTGTTAATTAACTACGTGAGTATAAAGAGTTTACTCTAGATTTTACAAATGTAGTTTAAAAAAAAAAAATCATGTAGGAGTTTTTCCCCAGACATCTAGAATTAAGATGCGGTTGAAAGATCTGTAAAAACTTGTAAGTGGCCCTTATGTGAAGTTTTTTTTGTTGTAAGTCAAACTCACAAATAATAATCAATTATAATAATAACATTAACATTTTCTAACCACATTAGCAGAGTCTATTAGAGTAAAACATAGATATTAGAATTACATGTGATCCGCTTTGTTCAGGGTGATAAATAAAAGCAGCAGCTTTAAAGGCAACCAGTATCCACAGTTTACAGTTAAATATGCTATAAGTTATAGTTTTCGCAAATCCAATCAGATGTAAACTCAACATTACATAAAGTAAAATAGCAGTAGTTTATTTAATTCTATGTAATGTTATAGGGTTGTAAAACATATCCTATGTATGTCTGTATTGGACACAAACAGTGATATACTGTATGGTTGATATGGTATAACCATGTTCACAGGCTTTTTAAATTCCTTTAGCATTGAAACAATTCCATATGTGTTATGTATGATTTATATTGGCCTCCATCGAGTGACTTGGATCCTGGCTTGCTAAATGCTAAGCCTTTAAATGTTGAATTAAACTTGCAATAATTTCCAATAAAAGTAATATTTGACATATTGGGATGGAAGTATTTAATTTTTTTTAAATTTTCATTGGACTCTTTTTGAAGCAGAAAAGATTTCACACACACTCACGCACGTGCATACTCTCACACACACACACACACACACACACACACACACACACACACACACACACACACACACACACACACACACACACACACACACACACACACACACACACAGATGTCCCAATGTGCTCTCCTTATTGAGTTAGGGAGCAGGAACACATGCAAAGGGGCCTCGTTGATCGGGTGGGATGTTGTAGTGGTGGCGCCATGCTGCCGGTTTCCCTAACCCATCCCCTGCTCTCTCTCTCTCTCTCTCTCTCTCTCTCTCTCTCTCTCTCTCTCTCTCTCTCTCTCTCCCTCCCACACTCACACACACACACAGTGCTGCTCTCTCTCTTTCGCTCTGTTTCTCTCACGCAGATGTGAAGATGTTCGAACACACTCAAGCATAAAAAAACAGGCAGATACAGAAACACACAAACATAACACAAACCTACACACTGGCCGAAAGGCGGGACAAATTGAGTCGGTGTTGTTCAGTGAATGTGATTTGTAGGCAGGGGGGGCGATGAGGGGGTGTCCGAGGGTCCTGGTCCGAAAAAACTCATTAACATCAGCAGCTGTTTCTGTCCTATCATCAGGGAAACTGTATGCAAACTCTTCTCGTGCTCCAAGAGATTCAATTCTATTCACGTAAATTTCTATAAACTAAACAAAGAAAGTGCTTCAGAAGCGTGATGTGTGCTCCAAGTCCCCATTCTATAATACCACTAGGAATGAATGTACAGGAACTAATACAAGGATGATGTCAATGAAACTGTGACTTTGGAACAATGAAAATCATTTCATATTCCTTATAACCAATTTCATAAACCTCATTAAAGCCAATACAGATGTTTACAAGGGTTTATAATGTTTCTTTTTTGGGATCCAAACTCCCTGTGGAGTTGTCGCACCACAATTTATTCACTTTGTTTTAGCTGTGAGTACCTCATTCAGGTCTATTATGTGCTCAAGTGGGAGACGTGGGAGACAAGTGTCCAGCAACACCACACTGACAAATGAGAAATGGAAAAGAGACCCTTAAAGGTGGAAGTGAACTAGTTTATATAAGAGCTGTGTTCGAAACAGTTCCCTATCACAGTTAAAGCTCTTTTCTCCACTGTTAATTTCATTCACTATATAGTCCACTATAAAAAATACCCACAAAGCACAGCTATTTGAGTGTACATACAATGTACCCATAGACAGTAAAAGAATGGACACAGCTACGCCATATACTTCGACGGAGACCAACCAGTGAAGTCACTTTTCTGGTGATGGCTGAGCGTACTGCGCAATTTCAAACTGAGCTTGACGACGTAGCTGTGACGTGAGCAACCTGTTGAAAGTTGGAAGTCTTCTGGTAGCTGTGCCAAGAGAAATCTCAATCATTCCGAATCTTGCAGAGACGGAGAGCATAGGTATATGTTGGGAAATAACATAGGCACAGGCTAACTAAAATGCTAGTTAACATTAGTAATTAAACATAAACAGCTAATGTAAGTCAAAACTTCCTGTGAGCTCCTCCTGACTGTACGGTAATTCCTCTAGTATTCAACAGTAAGTTGCGTGGTTGTGACACAATCGTTAGCCTATTTTTACAAAAAACGGCTGCTAGTGGGCCATAACGTGAGATACAAGGTAATGGAGCCTTTTGTTGTGTTTCTTTAGAAATAAACAATGGACAAATAGAGTCTTTAAACCCTTCAGATGTAAAGTTATTCGCTGTCAAAGTGACGCCAAAACGAATGGGAGTCAATGGAATGCTAACGGAAGGTGATGCTTGTTACAGCCTACAATCTCCCCATAGGAGGTACGCTTTCCGGATGCTCGCTTACCCCCTTGGATGTACCCTACATTTTACTCCAACACAATGCAACACGGCCGTGTATTCCCGGAGGAGAGGAAGAAGAAGCAGAAGCACCTGCGGAAAACTGAAAAGGAAAATTGGAGCGGGCTTTCATTTCTGAATGGTGGAAATGGAAGATGCAACATATATACAACCTTTTACTTTCCTCCTGCATGCTCGGTTTGTTTCAGGGCCTTATTAGAAGTATTTCTGTTTCAGTTTGTTTACATGATGCTGAGCTCGCCCGTCTCTGTCACACAAATAATCTTCTACCGATGCAAGTCACGGAACAATGTGTTTTTTTAGTGAGTGTCCAAAATCCGAAAAAGCGTGTCAGAATGCAGGGGATGACACCCAGACCCCCCACTATGATATGGCCCCCCCATCCTGGCCCATACGTATGGAGTGAGTGAGTGAGTGAGTGAGTGGTGAGTGAGTGAGTGAGTGAATGAGTGAGTTAGTGAGTGAGTGAGTGAGTGAGTGAGTGAGTGAGTGAGTGAGTGAGTGATGGAATGGTTGCGAACACAGCTAAGGTGTAGTCGGACTATGTGTTAATAGCTGTTCTGAACGAGATGAAAAGTGTCACACTTTGATTCATACACATGAAAAGTGACAGTGACACATGAGAAGCAGTTGTGTAAAGAAAGAAAAAGAGAGCTAGAGAGGGAGGCCCCAACCACACAGCTGACCAGCCACTGAGTGAAGTCGGTGTGGATGGTCTGCACATCCTGCACAAAACTGTACAGCTTTTCAACTCTAAAACTCTTTTTTTTTTTTTACATATTTAGTTATAGTAATGGTGCGTTCTTTTTGTCCACCGAAGTCGATCTACGAGTCGTTTTCCGGAGTTACGAACCGGAAGTTGCAAAAAGAACGCCACCGAGGTCGTATATACAACTCGTCAAGTCGTCTGAACTCAGAGGACCCCGAGTTCACTTTCAAAGATGGCTACGTCGTGCATCACACGTAGTAAACATTGTGGTTTTCTACAATTTTAAGCACTTTTGTCTTTGTTGTAACCAAATGAAGAAGTTGTACACATAGCGCTGTATACTGCTACCTATAGGCATGTCGCTACAGTCTTATTATGAGTTAAATACCGCCTAATTAGTTATGTTGTAGCTTGTGCAGCTGAAATTGGATAGAGACGCTCGGTTGCTATATGACAACAATGGCTTTGAGCCGAGTCTTGAGCAGAAAGCAGAGCAGTAGCCTAACGTTAACGTTAATCAAAACGTAATTTTCATGTATCAAACTGTGAAATATATTTGTGTAATATGTCAATAACTGGGTGAATAGAATCCTAAATGTTACTAAAAATGTTACAAAAATCCATCTTTTCTCCGACTCGTAGTATTGTGTGACAAAAAGAACGCAACAACCCGCGGTTATTAGTTTTTCGACATGGATGTGACGTCACACTCGAGCTACTAGTCGCGATTACAAGACAAAAAGAATGCATCATTATAGTATGTTGCAGTTCTGCGCTTTCATTTTTTATTGCTTCTTATTAGAGATGTTCTAATACCATTTTTTCCTTCCGATACTGGAATATCAGCCGATACCGAGTACCGATCCATCCGAGCATTGAACTAAATATAATATAATATATCATAATTTTTGTTCATCTGTATACTACTAACCCTGTATGGATTTGATATGATTTTTATGGTTATGGTATTGGATTGGGTCATAGACTCGCAAACTCTCCTATACCGGTCCCAGCATTTAAAGCAGTATCGGAGGCATTTCCGATACTGATATCTGGGATATATATATAAATATATACTAGTATATTTTTATTGTACGCACCAAACACCAATGTGTAAATGTAAAAAAAAACTACTTGGAAATAAATCTAATTCTGATTCTCATTTTTGGGTCTGAACACCTGGAAACAGGGAGGTACTGAGGTGCAGTATGACAAACCATAATGAATATATTTTCTTCCCTCTACAAAGCAATGAATACAAAGCCAACAAGTCTTCTGACTGCACCGGTTGGAGAGACAAATAGCAGGCAAGGATCACATATCCCAGGAACTCTCCAGGGTGCTGAACCTGGGCACACCATTACATGGATCATGGTAGGGTGAGACACCTGTCAATGAAGTAAACTGGCTCCCAAAAACAAGACCTTTGCCACCAAGACACTCAGAACAGAGGTGTCAATCAAGTCACTTAGACTCAGGTCAGAATTCTCACATCATCAAGGTCTCATGGCTTCACTTGGAACTACTGATTTGGAATAGTGTGAAATCCTCTCTAAGCCAAAAGATTATTATTATTATTATTATTATATTTTATATAAAAAAAAGGTGCGCACCAAATGAACCCTTCATGTCCTGATTACACATATACTTTGAATCAATTTGACAGCATCAATCATGTATCACAAGCACGAGGGAAGGTACAGATTCATTGTAAATTATTGTAATCATTTCACAGACACTGGTTAACTAATTTGTCCATGCATTTGTTACTTCCAGGCTGGACTATTGTAATTCCTTACTATCAGGTTGCTCAGATAATAACTCCCTTAAGACTCTCCAGCTGATCCAGAATGCTGCAGCGTGTGTTCTGACAAGAACTAAGAAAAGAGATCATATTTCTCCTGTATTAGCTTCGCTGCATTGGCTTCCTGTAAAATCCAGGATTGAATTTGAAATCCTTCTCCTGACCTACAAAGCTCTAAATGGTCAAGCACCATCATATCTTGAAGAGCTCATAGTACGTTATTGCCCCACTAGAGCACTGCGCTCCCAGAATGCAGAGTTACTTGTGGTTCCTAGAGAAGTAGAATGGGAGCCAGAGCCTTCAGCTACCAGGCTCCTCTCCTGTGGAACCTGCTCCCAGTCTGGTTTTGGGAGGCAGACACCATCACCACATTTAAGAGTAAACTTAAAACTCTCCTCTTTGATAAAGCTCATAGATAGGGAGTGAGGAGTTGCAGTGTTCACCTGGACCGGCGGGGGAGGGTGTATATCTTCAGACACAACACCCCTTCTCTTCTCTGCTTTTCTTCATAGTCATCAGATTCATCTATCAACCCTTATAGAACTGGCTCAGGTTTGCCTTGCACCAGCTCTTAATTATTCTGTTATAGTTTTAGACTGCCAGGGGACTTCCTTTGACACACTAAGCCCCTCTCTGCTCTCTCTTTCCATCTGTGTGCATCCATGTCCCAGAAATGCTTGTTACTAACTTAGCTCTGGGGAGCTTATTCCCCGGAGTCCTTGTGTTTTTTTCGCCCAACAGTTTTCCTTGGATTAGGGTGGCACCTAAATCATGGTTGCAGCTGTCGCCGTGGTCCTGCTCCGCACCCTGCTACGTCCTGCTACGCCCTCCTATGCCCTGCAGTGCCCTGCTACGCCCTGCGACTCGCTGTAATGCCCTGCAGTGCCTTGCTACGCCATGAACTACTACAACTACTATTTGTAGTCATAGTTCCATTATTTTTATTTTAGACTATTATTGCCACTGTTCATCACACCCCCAACCGGCACTGTCAGACACCTCTTACCAAGGCCTGGGTCTGTCCGAGGTTTCTCCCTAAAAAGGAAGTTTTTCCTCGCCACTGTCGCACTAAACGATTGCTCTTGGGGGAATTATTGGGTCTTTGTAAATTATAGAATGTGGTCTTGACCTACTCTATCTGTAAAGTCTCTTGTTATGATTTGATACTATAAATAAAATTGAATTGTATTGTATTGTTTACCATGCTCCACCCTCAACCTTTAGCCATCTAGCCAGGCAGCCTTTTTGACTGATAATGAGTACATTATCATGCTCTCTTATGTTGGGGACCAAGAAGCTGGTGAAACCTGATTTAACCAAAAGGCCTCAGATTGAGCTGATCAGAGAGACAAATCGTGGCCTGTATGTAAACTCCAAAGCCTGGTTAATTCACACCTCTATGCGAAAGTGCCAGCCAGAAGGGAAACGCCTCACAACTGGCAGGAAGTCAAAGGACTACAAGATTGTAGTCTTCACCCTTTCAAGAGTTTTGAGTCTTCCTATTGGTTCAGCGGGACCATAAACACAGCACAAAGTCTTAACCTATAAATAACCTGATCCTAGGACACTCCCTCGTCTTCCATTGCAACTCCGTTGCTGAGGGGAGCGCACAAGCACTTTTGCTAAAACTTCCATTTTCTGGAGAAAGTGGATTTTATTTCGGTGGATCCTTGAAAACGCACCAGTGTTTTCATATCTGCAGTGAGAAGGAAACAACGTTTTTCTTCTCAAAGTCGACTAAACTTGCCCCTTTGCTGCCTTTTTGGAGGGAAGTTTCTCCGTGGCCGCTGACGAGCGCCAGGGACCCGCTCTGTTTCATTTCTGTGGAAATCTATGGACAGAAACAAACGGACTGAACACACCCGTACGGAGGCTTACGTCTGGGCAGAGATAAGTAGTGTGTTTTATTAATGAGCAAAGGGTTCGCTACCATTGTTGCCATTAATGTGATCTATGATTTTAATTATGTACTGGTCTATACGTGATTATTAATCTTTTTCTGTGAATGTATCAGCGATCACGATACTGTTGTTGTGTTAAGTAGCTGGGTATAACTGTAATCGCTACCTGCTTAATCACTCCTTTCACAGAGTTTTAATCATTGTCTGCGAGAAAATCGCGAAAATCAGCTGTTAGCCACTGGAGTGGTTATAGTGACGTTTTCCTCAGCAAAACAAAAGTCTCAGAGTCTGTCCTAACTACACGTTAGCCCAGACCTGAGTGGCTGAGGGGACTGGGTCATTATCGATAAGTAAGATCAGAGTGTTTTCCCTTCTTTACCCTGTCTCCTTTTACTAATTATACACACACACCCATACACCTACACGGACCCAAGCTAGCTTGTTGCTCCCGAGCTAACGGTGCTAGCTTCACACGTGGAGTCGGCATCACCTTGTACAGAGCTAACACATGACCTAGCATACTAGGCTAAGCGTGCGCATTGCCTAGCAACCCCCTTGACTTCTTCAGCCCCTCCTCGTGCGCCACGCAGCACCACTACCGCCCTCTTGAGGCTAAATAGTTTTGTGCAGCTCACAGGAGTAGCCATTTTGGTTTTTGTGTTAGGACTACATTTTGACACCGCCCCTCCTCTTTCGCTCACACACACTCACTCACACACACACACACACACACACACACACACACACACACACACACACACACACACACACACACACACACACACCCACCCACAGACGTGTCCATGACACATGCTGTGTTGTTTTTGCTTTGTTTTGGTTGTGATATTGTAAAAGATATATAAGTTTATTATTGAAGGATTATTGATTAGCTTTGTGACGTTAATAAATCTTATTATACTTAATTAGCAGTTGCTTGTGATTATTTGTGTACTTGTTGTAATAATTGCTGGTCGATTAGGTCCGTGCTTGGATTCACCCCTTCCTTTATTTCCTTTTTAAAGGATTACCACAGAAATGAGACTGTTCCACAGTTTGATTATTGGTCCCTGACTTGCAGGGTGGTGCCCCGTTTTGATTGTTTGTCGATTTGATAAAGTTATTAATAACCATACAGTATTCATAACTTTATTAATATTGATAAAACATCTTTGATAATTTGCCAATGATCAAATCTGTACCCTACGAGAATCCTACACTTACTTAGCCTACTCAGCTATGTAGCAGTAGGATAATAGGGGCTGGAATGCAGGGTTCAAAATAAATTTTTTGTCCACCAGCCAAATAATAGTGAATGTTAAAATTTTACTTAATTATAGCTGGTGAGTTGAGCAAATCTACCAGCCACTTATATTTGTATATATTGTGCTAATTTTGGACCCTGCTTACATGTGTTGAAGGGGAGTGCAAGGACAGGTGGTAATGACCTCCTAAAAAAAAAAAAATTCTGTTCTGAACAGAGACTGCTGTAGACCATTATTTGAAAAAAAAAAATTTGGCCACGTTTAACATGAAATTTCAACATTATAACATTGTAGATATGACATAAAAATACGGAAAAGCGTAATATTTTGCCTTTAAAACCCCAAATCCCAGATGCATACAGTGGGGGCAAAACAGTATTTAGTCAGCCACCAATTGTGCAAGTTCTCCCACTCAAAAAGATGAGAGAGGCCTGTAATTTTCATCATAGGTACACTTCAACTATGAGAGACAAAATGAGAAAAAAAAAAATAAAAATTCAGAAAATCACATTGTAGGATTTTTAATGAATATTTTCCACCATAATTTGCAAATAAGCAAATTATGGTGGAAAAGAAGTATTTGGTCAATAACAAAAGTTCATCTCAATACTTTGTTATATACCCTTTGTTGGCAATGATAGAGGTCAAACGTTTTCTGTACGTCTTCACAAGGTTTTCACACACTGTTGCTGGTATTTAGGCCCATTCCTCCTTGCAGCAGTGATGTTTTGGGGCTGTTGCTGGGCAACACGGACTTTCAACTCCCTCCAAAGATTTTCTATGGGGTTCTATGGGCCACTCCTTCGTTGCCCGGGTGGTGTGTTTGGGATCATTGTCATGCTGAAAGAACCAGCCATGTTTCATCTTCAATGCCCTTGCTGATGGAAGGAGGTTTTCACTCAAAATCTCACGATACATGGCCCCATTCATTCTTTCCTTTACACGGATCAGTCGTCCTGGTCCCTTTGCAGAAAAACAGCCCCAAAGCATGATGTTTCCACCCCCATGCTCCACACTAGGTATGGTGTGGAGCAACTCAGCATTCTTTCTCTTCCAAACACAACGAGTTGAGTTTTTAACCAAAAAAATTCTCTTTTGGTTTCATCTGACCATATGAAATTCTCCCAATCCTCTTCTGGATCATCCAAATGCTCTCTAGCAAACTTCGGATGGGCCTGGACTTAAGCAGGGGGACGTCTGGCACTGCAGGATTTGAGTCCCTGGCGGCGTAGTGTGTTACTGATGGTAGCCTTTGTTACTTGGTCCCAGCTCTCTGCAGGTCATTCACTAGGTTCCCCCATGTGGTTCCGGGATTTTTGCTCACCGTTCTTGTGATCATTTTGACCCCACGGGGTGAGATCTTGCGTGGAGCCCCAGAGTGAGGGAGATTATCAGTGGTTTTGTATGTCTTCCATTTCCTAATAATTGCTCCCACAGTTGATTTCTTCACACCAAGCTGCTTACCTATTGAAGATTCAGTCTTCCCAGCCTGGTGCAGGTCTAAAATTGTGTCTGGTGTCCTTTGACAGCTCTTTGGTCTTAGCCATAGTGGAGTTTGGAGTGTGACTGTTTGAGGTTGTGGACTGGTGTCTTTTATAATGATGACAAGTTCAAACAGGTGCCATTAATACAGGTAACGAGTGGAGGACAGAGGAGCCTCTTAAAAAAGAAGTTACAGGTCTGCGAGAGCCACAAATCTTGCTTGTTTGTAGGTGACCAAATACTTTTTTTACCGAGGAATTATCCTAAAAATTCTACAATGCGATTTTCTGGATTATTTTTTCTCATTTTGTCTCTCATAGTTGAAGTGTACCTATGATGAAAATTACAGGCCTCTCTCATCTTTTTAAGTGGGAGAACTTGCACAATTGGTGGCTGACTAAATATTTTTTAGTCATGCATCATAAAGGGAAGAAGTAGAGTACCCAAGGTCTTCACATTCTTTAAGTTTGTTAACAACAGACCCCAATGCTCTTCCAGCTGAATCGACAAGGGATTTTACACTGGTTTCATACGTTTAAAATTCATCAAGAGTAAAACTAAGAGATGAACATATACTTTATTTATCCCTCTAGGGTAATTCAGATTTATATATATGTGGCTGAATGTAAAATAAAGTAGATTAAATCATGACCGGAGTTAATCTAAATATGAGACACTTCCAATAACGAGTGCAAAAATGTCCTCTGTCTAAAGAGAAGATGCTGCTTACAGTTACTTCACTCGGGTCAGTTCTGTAGAGGTACTGTATTATAAGGCCCTTATGGGGGAATGTTAACTTTCCCAGACAGCATGTCGCCTGTGTTTGCTGTATTTCTAGTTCTGAGTACGGGCAGGGGTTGTGTGGCAGTGGGGAGACTCCCAGCTGTAAATGGACTGTCTGAAGGTGAAGCCGTTAGAAAACAGCATCCATCCTCCAAATGAAGCATGACAAATATTTTCAAACTAGAAGAGCTGTTATTTCACTCTTCCGAGTGCTGAAGTGTTTCTTTCTCACATTCTTTATTGGGTTGCTGTGTTTTCTTTTCCTTCAGACACGGCCTCTGGATGGAAATTCACACTTTACATTCTCATAATTTCTCACTGACTGCCACTGAGGTCGACACGAGGAACAGATCAGTCGCAAATATTCCAATAACAATCACAAGAGGTCATAGATCACTGAAGCAGGACAGAAAACAGAAAAGATATTTCTGTGCGCTACAATTATCATGGCTTTCATAGGTGCAATTCATAAAAAACAAGGAACACGCGCACACACACACACACACACACACACACACACACACACTTCCTGAAAGCCAAGTAATAAAAGTTTCAAGCCGATAATCAATTATTCCCAAATTAATAAATATCCTGTCTTTTTGGAACACACCCACTCATCCAGCACAGTACCACACGCACACACACACACACACACACACACACACACACACTCCACACACACACAGAGCCTCCAGTGTGTTTCAGTGCTGTCTGTTTGACTTATTTTGCCTGCTTTAATGAGAAATATCGCATTACCACACGTACTGTGAGCAGTGAAGGCTGGATGGAGTCCAGGCTGAAGAACGTCTGAAAAACTGAACCCAGAGCTGCGCCAACATTACTTTTCACAAGCATGAGCAGCGGTGGTAAGTTGTGGTGGCCGGAGAAGTCAAAGTAGTAGAAGCAGTAGCAGTGGTGGTAGTACAGGAGGTGCATCATTTAAAGCGTAACTCTCGCCAAAATGCAACCTAGGGTCTTTTTGTGAATGTAGCCGAGTCAAACCTTCGTTTAAAAGCATATTTAGGACGGAAACGCCACTTTTTAGATTTACCGTATTCTCGTTTTCGGTCAAATGTCCTTTTGAATGGGAGTGCTAGGGGCTCTACAATGATAGCATCAAAATCACTATTTTTAAAACACTGAGAAGGCTCGACACAACATGAAACTTTGCTCAAAGTATCACCAGGGCCTCTACACCTTAACAAAAGCATTGAGAACATTGTTTGTGTAGCCAGAGTTTACTGAAAAGAAAGGTTTTGACAACTCACTTTAGCTGTTGTTGATTTCCAAATCATGTCTGATCTCCAAATGCAACGTAACAGGGAGGAGAGTAAAGATGGAAAGCTCCTAAATCTTTGTTCCATATAAATCCACAGATAATTTGTTGTTTTGTCGTAGTGTAAAACATTATTGACCTTGTAGTTGAAAAAGGAGCCTCATATAAGAATGACATTTCCATGTGACCAATGACATGAAATTTCTCTAGGCACAGTTACCAGAAGATTTCCAACTTTCAGACACGTTGCTCACGTCACATTTACGTTGTCTCTGTCAGTTGGAGGCTGTGCAGTAAAGCAAGAGATCCCCGGAAAAGTGCTTCTAATATCCTTCACTGGTCTCCGTCCAGAGCAACGGGGTCTCTTGGTCCCTTATATATATGTCAATGGTAAACAAGTGAGTTGTTAAAACCTTTCTTTTAAGTAAAGTATTTGTACATAAACACTGTGTAACGTGTTAACTTGTTTCGGATGCAAAACAAAACGTCCGTTGCACTTTATTTTGGATTCGCCGATCCATTTATTCCCAGTTCTATACACATGCTCGCTGTAAGGTTCCAATATGAGTCAGGGACAAGAGTAAAGTTCTCGCATTAACCGGTTTATTAAATTAAATTAAAAAACGGAGCCGAGAAAACGTACGGATGTAAACTGTGCTGTGTGAACACTTCAGTTAGTATCATGAAGAGCATGGAAACCATCCATCGGCGCTGACGCAGAGTTGAAAAGTTCTTGTAGCTAGCATCTCTGGCTACGCGGCTAAAAACAACCGCCACCGCCGGGCACCACCACTATGTTGAGTTACTCCGTCAACCAGCTGATGAATCTCAACAGTTTCTTCACTCCACCGTGCACTGCAGTGATTAAACAACTAGGAATTATCCGCCGTCCACGCTACATCCATAGAAGTTCCCGCAGAAAGTTTGTCTGCTCACAGACAAGTCTTACCATCCCGGCTCTCTGGTCAGCAGGTCTCTGTGTCGCTCCACGCATACGTCATCAGAGTGCTGTCTCCTACCGGATAAGTAGTTTGGACGTCTCCATGGCAACACCTCTCAGTGAGCTAAATGGGAAACGTGGAGTGGACTCCAGCCTGCTACGGCCAGTGCAAAGACTTGTTGCATCATCAAGTAGCAAAATTGAACTCTTAAATGCACAGTCTATTACAAACAAATCCTGTCTTATTCATGACCATATCCTGGATAAATGTCTGGATTATATGTGCATTACAGAGAGCTGGCACCAACCAAATACCTTTTCTTCTTTAAATGAGAGCTGTCCCCAAGGATATAGCTACCTACAGAAAGCTCGCAGCACAGGGCGTGGTGGCGGCCTGTCAGTCATCCATCGCAGCGATCTGGAGCTATCTCTGCAACTATTACCTGAACTGTCTTCATTTGAATGCCTTGCATTTAAATGTAAGTCCCCTTCCCCTGTGCTGTTCCTCCTCATCTACCGACCACCAAAACCAAACCCATCATTTATCACTGAGATGTCACATCTTCTTACAACTTTCTGCACATCCTCCGCCAATGTTATAATTTTAGGTGATATGAATATCCATGTTGACACCCCCTCCTGCCGTTTTGCAGCTGAATTTCTTTAACTACTGGACTGTTTTAACTTAAAACAACTTGTTGATGTCCCCACACACACCAAGGGGCATACATTGGACCTGGTCATTACAAACTCTGCCCCTCTCACCAACCTGCAGGTGTATGACCTAGGTGTGTCTGATCACAAGGCCATTTCTATGGATTTGCCATCCCCATCCAGCCTCTCCAAGCCTAAGCGAAATATCTGTTTCAGAAACCTAAAAAACATAAACCCAGAACTCTTGGCAGCAGATTTTCAGCATCTTTCCACACACTTTTCATCAGCCGACGAAGCAGTGGACTACTACAACAGTCATCTGAGCAGCCTCCTGGACCTCCATGCCCCTGTTAAAACAAGAACAGTCACCTTCACCCGCTCAGCACCCTGGTTCACAGATGGGCTTAGTAAGATGAAGGCAGCAGGACGGGTCCTTGAGCGGCGCTTCAGAGCCTCTGGCCTCACTGTCCACAAACAAATTTACCGGGAGCAACAACAAAAATATGCACAGTCCCTCAAAGAGGCAAGGTCACAGTTTTACTCTGATGCAATCAGAAACAGCCCAGGAAATTCCAAGCAGCTTTTCTCCACTATAAACCACCTTCTCCCCACCAAACCAAATCCTCCCCACTTACTACCACTACAGAACAGCAGTGCAATAAATTCTTGGATTTCTTCACATAAAAAACTGCACATATTCGCTCTGCCCTTTTCTTTTCTAACATATACCGTTTCCAAACCCCTAAACTGCTTTCCTGAGGTTTCATCAGAAGAGGTGCAAAACATCATCAGGAAGATGAAATCCTCCACCTGTCCCCTGGACCCTCTCCCAACCTCCCTGGTAAAAACCCATATCACTGTCCTAAGTCCCCTGATCACCGCTGCTATCAACCATTCCCTCCAAACTGGCCACGTTCCCCCTGTCTTAAAAAAAGCCATTATCAGACCACTGCTCAAAAAATCCACTCTTGATCCGGAAGTCCTATCCATCTCCAATCTCCCTTTCATATCAAAAGTACTTGAGAAAGCAGTTGCCACCCACCTTCAGGATCACCTCAAACATAATAACCTCTTTGAAAAATTCCAGTCAGGCTTCCGCACGGCCCACAGCACAGAGACTGCCCTCGTCAGAGTCACAAACGACCTCCTCATATCAGCTGATGCTGGCGCTCCCTCTCTCCTCTCATACTCCTGGACCTTTCTGCTGCATTTGATACTGTTGACCATGGCATTCTTTTAAACCGGCTACACCTCACCACTGGACTAAATGACACTGCCTCAGCTGGTTCAAATCATACCTCACAAACCGGACAGAATACATCTCCCTGGGCCACTCCAAATCAAATCCACACACAGTTACTTGCGGTGTCCCCCAGGGGTCAGTCCTTGGCCCCATCCTCTTCATTCTCTACCTTACCCCCCTTGGCCAAATCATCAACCGTCACAAAATTTCATTCCACTGCTATGCCGATGACACACAGCTCTATGTAAATGCCACAACTGAAACCCCACAGTCCCCATCAAATCTCACCACCTGTCTGGAGGAGATAAAGGTATGGATGGAGCACAACTTCCTTCAACTCAACAGCTCCAAAACCGAAGCCATCCTGGTTGGCACTCCTCACCAGACCAAATCATCATCCATAACCAGCATCACCTTTTCTGGCTCCAGCATCCCCCTCTCATCAACAGTCACAAATCTTGGTGTAAAAATGGACTCCCAACTAAATTTTGAAGCCCATATAAATCACCTATGCAAGACCTCCTTCTACCACCTCCGTAACATCTCCAAACTTTGCCCCATTCTCTCCCTCTCAGATGCCGAAAAGCTGGTTCATGCCTTTGTCTCCTCCAGATTGGACTATTGTAACGCACTGCTCATTGGGATTCCTGGAAAGAGCCTGCAGAGGCTTCAGTACATACAAAACTCTGCAGCTAGGATCCTGATGAGAGTGCGGAAACATGAGCACATTACCCCCATTCTCCACTCACTCCACTGGCTTCCCGTCTCCACCAGGATTGAATACAAGGTTTCCCTCCTCACACATCAACGCATCCATGGACATGCCCCTCCCTACCTCAAAGAACTTATCAACCCTCAAAACACAACACGCTCTCTCCGCTCCACTCACTCAAACCTCCTCCACATACCCAGAACCAGACTCAGGACTATGGGAGATAGGGCCTTCTGTGCTGCTGCCCCACGTCTGTGTGTCTGAATGCCCTCCCTGACACCTTGAGGGCACCTCAATCCACTGACTGTTTTAAAAAAGGCCTTAAGACATTTCTCTTTTGCAAAGCTTTTGGTCCCTTTTAGATGTTTTATTTTTATTTTTATTCTTGTATTTTAAACTACTTATCTTTTTGGTTTTTTTATCGTTTTTATTTCTAACCTGTAGCACTTTGAGATCTCTGATGAAAAATGCATTATAAATTAAATGTATTATTATTTATTATTATTATTATTGTATGTGGCGTTTTCTTTTGCTTTTGTGCAGATGTTCCACCAAAACAAGTTCCTTCCTGAGACTATTTAGCAGAGCCACCATCGCTATGTCTGGAGCTTAGCGCCGAACAGGACGATTGGGATTGGTTTAAAGAAATGCAAACAACCCAGAGTGTTTTTTTCTCCTTTCCCACAATGCATCTGTGGTGTAGCCAGACCTTATTACACAGCGCTGTGGAGATAGGGCTGTCAATGCCAGACTACTGTACTCTTGCACAGATTGGGGCTATAACATACATGTCCACTAGGAAGCGGTGTCACATTTTGAAAACCACAATGTAAAGAACATATACAGTAATCAGTGTAAACAAACCACTATATCCATAAAACAAATGTGAAAGAATTTGGATTTAACGTAAATGGACACGGCAATAATAGATAGGCAACGACAGGAAATGCCATGAAGAGGAATTTAGTTTTCTCACCCTTGTGCTAGTAAACTGCTCAAATATACGCCCCAAAATAAAATAGAGAAAACACTATGATAGGATACAGGATGTCGGTACCAACTGATCAGCTTGCTAGACATGCAGGTCCGCACTACTTGAAATTCAGGAGGTGTGCGTACGTCATGAGAACCTCTGCAACCTACCCATAAAACCCTTCTCTACTGTAAGACGGTCACCTATATCTTCTCAGAAGCATGATTCCACGTTAAGACCGGACCTGGGTCAACCCACAGTACCGGTCCAAAGCAACTTCTCCCGATCCTGCCAATTACCACTTCAACACTGCAAGTCGAGTACTGCAGCTACCCACACTTAAGTTTCTCAATCCAAGTTGTTAATTCATCTTTAACCAGGTGTGTTAGTGCTAGTGACGACAGAATAGTATATAGGATCATATTGTTGACAATTATCAGTTATCTTAAGCTAAAAGAGAATGTGTTGATCACGTGTCGGTCTTCATTAACTGAAGTTGAACGACGGTCACTCGGGCGAGTGGGTGAGTGTCCGAGGGAAGCGTAGCGTTAGAGGGAAGCGTAGCGTTAGATCTAGACCAGGGAGTGCACATGATGACGGTCGCTCTAAACCGGAGCGTCTTCGCCTCTCTAACAATTTCTCCCTACTCAGTGATACACCCGCTGAGAAGCCAATTCTGGTTATTGGGAGCTCTATACTGCGATATGTGAAGCCGGCGGCCCCAGCGGCTACAGTACCTACGGTCATATGTGTATCCAGGGCTAGAGCGGGCGATATAGAAACCCACCTAGAGCTGCTGGCTGAAAACAACCGTAAATACAGTAAGATCATACTTCACGTAGGGGGTAATGGTCGTAAATCGGAGATCACTAAATTGAATGTTGAGTCACTTTGTGCATACGCAAAGACAATGTCGGACTCAGTAGTTTTCTCTGGACCCCTGCCAAACCTGACCAATGATGAAATATACAGCCGTACGTCATCCTTCCTGGTTGTCGGGGTGGTGCCCAGCTAATGATGTGGGCTATGTGAATAACTGGGGGGCGTTCTGGGGAAAGCCTGGTCTGATGGAGAGAGAGGGCATTCATCCCACCTGGGACAGAGCCGCTCTCATATCAAAAAATCTGACAGAGTTTATCAGACATAAACCATGACAACCCAAGTTTGATATTAGTAATCAGGGGTGCAGTACTACGCGCCCCTCTGTGCTTCCGTTGGAGCAGTCACCCACTCATAGTCTAATAAGCACGGTGTCTGTTCCCCGACTCAGATCGGTTAAATCAAAGGTAAACAAAAGATGCGCTATACTTAACAACCTAATTGGAATTAAAACGACTGCAACGATAGAACAAAATAGGAAAATTAGATGTGGACTATTAAATATTAGATCTCTGTCTTCTAAAGCATTATTGGTAAACGAGTTGATATCAGATAATAACATTGATTTATTTTGTCTTACTGAAACCTGGCTGGGCCATGAAGACTATGTTAGTCTAAATGAAGCCACTCCTCCCAGTCATATTAATACTCAAATTCCTAGAGGCTCAGGCCGAGGAGGGGGAGTTGCAGCCATCTTTGATGCAAGCCTGTTAATTACTCCTAAACCTAAATTAAATTATAACTCCTTTGAAAGTCTTGTTCTTAATCTTCAACATCCAAAATGGAAAACATTACAGCCAATTATATTCGTTGTTATTTACAGGGCTCCAGGTCCGTATTCTGAATTTTTATCTGAATTCTCAGAGTTTTTATCATGTTTAGTCCTTAAATCAGACCAAGTACTTATTGTAGGTGATTTTAATATCCATGTGGACGTTGACAATGATAGCCTTAGTACTGCTTTCAACTCATTACTGGATTCAATCGGTTTCAGTCAGAGTGTGCACAAGGCGACGCACTGTTTTAACCACACCCTCGACCTTGTGCTGGCATATGGTATTGAAATTGAGGATTTAATAATATTTCCGCAGAATTCGGTATTATCAGATCATTCTTTAATCACTTTCGAATTCTTACTACTTCACTATATTAAATTAGATATAAGCTTCTACACCAGATGCCTATCTGACAGTGCTATAGCTAAATTTAAAGAAGATATTCCAACAGCATTCGACACTATGTCATGCCTTAACATAACAGAGGACCTCTATGTTAACCTCAGTCCCTCTCAAATTGATACATTTGTAGACGGTGCTACGACTTGCCTACGGACGACCTTAGTTGCTCCTCTGAAAAAGAAGATGATGAAGCAAAGGAAATTAGCACCTTGGTATAACTCCCAAACTCGCAAATTAAAACAAATCTCGCAAAACCTCGAATGTAAGTGGCGTTCCACAAAAGTGGAAGAATCCCGTTTGGATTGGCAAGAAAGTCTCAAAACCTATAGGAAGGCCCTAAGAAAGGCCAGATCAGACTATTACTCATCACTAATAGAAGAAAACAAGAACAACCCAAGGTTTCTTTTCAGCACTGTAGCCAGGCTGACAGATAGCCACAGCTCTACTGATCCATCTATTCCTCTAGCTCTGAGTAGTGATGACTTCATGAGCTTCTTTAATGATAAAATTACAACAATTAGAGATAAAATCCGTCACCTTTTGCCCTCAACTTCTAACGGTTCACCTTTAAATGCAGAGTCGCTAGAAATAACGACTAGTCTCGACATATACTTAGACTGCTTTTAGACCTTCAACAATTAATGTTAAAGATATCCTCAGCTAAACCATCTACCTGTCTCTTAGACCCCATCCCAACGAGATTACTCAAAGAAGCGTTACCCGTGGTAAACCCTTCATTACTAGATATGATCAATATGTCCTTATTAACAGGTTATGTACCGCAGTCATTTAAAGTAGCTCTTCTGAAAAAACCCACCCTCGATCCTGAGGTCTTAGAAAACTATAGACCTATATCTAACCTTCCCTTTCTATCCAAGATCCTTGAGAAGGTGGTTGCTAATCAGTTATGTGATTTTCTACATAGCAATAGTTTATTTGATGACTTTCAATCAGGATTTAGAAAGCATCATAGCACAGAGACGGCACTGGTGAAAATTACTAACGACCTTTTAACTGCTGCAGACAAAGGACTTGTCTCCATTCTTGTTTTACCAGATCTTAGTGCTGCATTTGACACTATTGACCATTCAATCCTGTTACAGAGATTGGAACACTTAGTTGGCATTAAAGGAATTGCTCTAAGCTGGTTTAAGTCCTATTTCTCTGATCGATCTCAATTTCTTAATGTTAATGATAAATCCTCCAAGTACGCTAAAGTTAGCCATGGGGTTCCTCAAGGCTCAGTGCTTGGACCAATTCTATTCTCCTTATATATGCTTCCTCTAGGCAATATTATTAGGAAACACTCAATTAACTTTCACTGTTATGCGGATGACACCCAATTATACTTGTCAATCAAACCAGACAAAACCAGTCAGCTAGCTAAATTTCAAGCGTGCATTAAAGATATAGGATAGAAGGACTTTCGGTCGGCACCAAGGTGCTTCTGGAAAACTGTTCGCCACCTCAGGAGGGGGAAGCGGGGAACCATCCAAGCTGTGTACAGTAATGATGGGACACTGTTGACCTCAACTGAGGAGGTAATAGGGCAGTGGAAGGAGCACTTTGAGGAACTCCTGAATCCGACTAATACGCCCTCTATGTTAGAGGCAGAGCTGGAGGATGATGGGGGATCATTGTCAATTTCCCAGGCGGAGGTCATTGATGTAGTCAAACAACTCCACAGTGGCAAAGCCCCAGGGATTGATGAGATCCGTCCAGAAATACTCAAGGCTCTGGGTGTGGAGGGGCTGTCCTGGTTGACACGCCTCTTCAACATTGCGTGGAAGTCTGGGACGGTGCCAAAGGAGTGGCAGACCAGGGTGGTGGTTCCCCTTTTTAAAAAGGGGGACCAGAGGGTGTGTGCCAATTACAGGGGTATCACACTTCTCAGCCTCCCTGGTAAAGTCTACTCCAAGGTGCTGGAAAGGAGGGTTCGGCCGATAGTCGAACCTCAGGTTGAGGAGGAACAATGCGGATTCCGTCCTGGTCGTGGAACAACGGACCAGATCTTTACTCTCGCAAGGATCCTGGAGGGAGCCTGGGAGTATGCCCAACCGGTCTACATGTGTTTTGTGTGTCTGGAAAAGGCGTATGACCGGGTCCCCCGGGAGATACTGTGGGAGGTGCTGCGGGAGTATGGGGTGAGGGGGTCTCTTCTCAGGGCCATCCAATCTCTGTACAACCAAAGCGAGAGCTGTGTCCGGGTTCTCGGCAGTAAGTCAGACTCGTTTCAGGTGAGGGTTGGCCTCCGCCAGGGCTGCGCTTTGTCACCAATCCTGTTTGTAACATTTATGGACAGGATATCAAGGCGTAGTCGGGGTGGAGAGGGGTTGCAGTTCGGTGGGCTGGGGATCTCATCGCTGCTCTTTGCAGATGATGTGGTCCTGATGGCATCATCGGCCTGTGACCTTCAGCACTCACTAGATCAGTCGGAGCTGGTTAATGTTGCTCGGGAAAGGGAAGTTTGACACTGAGCTGCTCTCTCCTCTCCCTTTCTATTACTATTACTATTACTATTTGTGTGTATCCCGTTCCAGAAATGCTTGTTACTAATCCTAGCTTCTGGGGAGTTTACTCCCCGGAGTCCTTATGTTTTTTCCCCCAGCGTATTTCCTTGGAGAACGTTAGCACCAAGATCCTGGTTCCAGCTGTCGCCGTGGTCCTGCTGCACTCCCTGCTGAGCTCAGCGGTGCCCTGCAATGTCATGCTGCTTCCTGCTGAACCCTGCAGCTTCCCGCTACATCCAGTCACTGTTCCATTATTAATATGACTATTATTGCCACTGTTCATCACACCCCCAACCGGCCCGTCAGACACCGCCTACCAAGAGCCTGGGTCTGTCCGACGTTTCTTCCCAAGAGGGAGTTTTTCCTCGCCACTGTCGCACTGCTTGCTCTTGAGGGAATAACTGTAATTGTTGGAATTGTTGGGGCTTTGTAAATTATAGAGTGTGGTCTAGACCTACTCTATCTGTAAAGATAGAGTAGGTCTAGATACTATAAATCTGATTTGATACTATAAATAAAATTGAATTGAATTGAATTGAATTGAATTTTTCAGCAGCGGCAGTCCTCTTCAGTACCACGGAGCTGTGTGTTGTTAGGTGTGTGTGTGCTTGTGTTTATGTCTGTTGTTGCTTAACTCAGCACAGCAAACAGACACACACACATGGAGGCCCCCTCTGGTGCTGTTAAGTGAGTCCTGAGTGAGACTGATGGGGGTCAAGGCCCTCATACACACACACACACACACACACACACACACACACACACACACACACACACACACACACACACACACACACTTAGATGTACAATGCTCACAATACTGTGTTCAGCATTTCAAACGTGTACAGAGGCAGAAATAAACACACACACACACACACACACACACACACAGCGTCTTTACCCCTAGGCAGTACAATCAGGACCCCCCACCCAGAGCTGCAGCTGTGCCAACTCTACACACACTCATACACACACTCTCCCCTTCTGAGTGCATGCTGAGTCTGTGTGTGTGTGTGTGTCATAAACTCGCCAGGCAGGAGAAACAAAAAGCCTCATGTCCGCCTGCAGCGCTCTCCTCCCTCCCTGTGCCCCTGTGTATCATTTTTATTGTCTCTTTTTCATCCTCGTCACGTCCGTTTTATCTTCTTCAGCTACAAACAGGCAGAGCGAGAGATGGATGAATGATTCAGAGGTGGAGGGAAAGGAGGGATGCGATTGTCTTTTTTTACTCGCCACTTTTCTACTCCACAACTCTGAGTGTAATTCCGTATTTTTATTTTCAATTATTTACATCTTGTAATTAAAATAATAAGTTTTAGAATTAAACAGTAGAGACAGACAGTGTAGTGAAGATAATAGGTAAATGCTCAGTCTAGACGCTAGTTCTGGGTTTATCACCAGGTTCACTCAGGTGTGTCGGCCAGAACACATGAAATGAAGAGCTGAGAGATGGTTCGTATTCTGTTTATTTCTTCCTCATTTGTGTGTGTGTGTGTGTGTGTGTGTGTGTGTGTGTGTGTGTGGTTTCTATAAAGAGAGAAACTAAATAGAAATGAATAAAGGAAACATATGTATACACAAATTCCTCCTTAGCAGTAATATACATTACCAAACGTGATATAAACAATAATCGGAATGTAATCAGAACATGGCTATATATCTCTTAAACTCCAATAATGTAAGCAGAGAAAAAGGATTCAAACGTTTATTATATGGGATTGTCAGACATATTCTCCCATCTGTCAAGTTACCGCTAACGTAGACCACACTTCTTTTTATCTATGATACGCGTTAAATCCTCCAACTAACTAACCGGCTGCCGTTAAAAACACGGAACGGATGCTATGTTCCGTTCGAGCTGGAAAGGCTTGATAGAGAAGCCTCGATAGCGGTACAGATAACAATATTTAACACCATTAACTTCTTATTTTACTTCTCAACCATGAAGTACTGAACAATACTAACAACAAGTAATACAAGTATAAACATGTTTAAACACAATGTTACACATTTTGACGCGATAAACTAGCGTATATGAAAGTGGATATAATTAGCACAATAGTCGCGTAGCGTAGCGACCCCTTAAAGGAGAATTCCGGTCGATTTTAACACGTAGCTCTGTTGTTTGTAAATTTGGAGTGCTGTCAGTAGCGAGAAAAACGAAAACAATCGGTGCTGCCTACACCGTGTTATCCTCCTGCTAGCTTTAGCACAGAGGACACTGAAACAGGGCAAATTTTAAACGTGCTTTTAGCCTCTTAACATGTTCGGAATGTCATTACAAGTGCCTACCCATGTGAAGTGATTCCTTCTGAGTGAACACAGTGAATCTGACTGCAGTAGATGTGAAAGAAATGCATGAAAGTTGTGCTAATTCATACGTCTGTTTAGTTCCGGTGTTGAGACGGCAGTGCGACAGTGCTTAGGGACCGTCTACAAACTACAACACCGAAAAGAGATACAACAAAAAATATTTATTAATTTAATGATTAAATAAGGTAGTGTCTCCAAACGTACCTCAAATTTATTCAAAAATAAGCATATGCCTATTTTTGAAAATATTAGTATCTCTTTTCGGTGTTGTAGTTTGTAGACGGTCCCAAAGCACTCTCTGCAGTATAAACACCAAACTTAACAGAGCTGAATTAGCACGACTTTCATGCATTTCTTTCACATGTGACTCGAACATCTCACATTTACCAACAGCGAAAGACAAAAACATTTCAGACCGTCCTGCCAACCTGTATACATTTTAACATCAATGTATGCTGTAACGATATTTTTCTCTAAAGTCGCTGAAAGCTTCTGCTGTTTCAATCCTGTCACTCAATCTCTGCAGTGGGCAGGGCTGCTGCTCGGATCCCCCACGACTGACGTGCACACACACACACACACACACACACACCCACACACAAACTAACACACACGGTGGATGCAGGAAAAACCGGAGATGAGACATACACAATGACCTAAATTGAGGGCAGCTACGCTGTGCAATGATAAGTTAAAGTCCAATAAGTGCTTTATCAAACCGTATGAATGTGTGTCCCAGGCCTGGATAGAAAATTAACTAACAATGTAAGGATCGACAAGCCACTGACACATATGTTCAAATTTGATTCATTCAATAACTTATAATTTTTTGTCTTAAATCCACCAGCCATTTTCATGTTATAGCAACATTTGCAGCATCCTGAGCCTGAGTAAGGTTACTAGGAAAACTCAGTAGTAATTTTATTCTCCCCAAAACAAGTTTCATTTTTATTTTTAAAGGGCTATTAAAAAAAAAAAGAATTCCAACTTTTTTTTTGCAACTTTATTGCAACAAAAATACAAAGACATCTCAACTTCTATCGCAATTTGTTACAAAAGCTCCCGCAAAATCAGGCATTTTGGGCTGCAACAAACTCAAAAAAAAGGGCATGAAATCCTGTAGGGACTGAATAGCAGAAATAACAGCAGGTTTAACAAAGAAATACAACATCACACAAGTAATGCAGCACACTTAGTCTTCTCATTTACGCACACTCTGGAGAAAGGTGCTGCTCACAACTACAATCCAGCTATCATACTGCTTATTAACTGTGTGACGTCAGCTATAACATACAAACCAGCACGCGCTTTGGTTAGCCTGATATGTTACCAGCACTGAATAAACAGGAGTAAAAGTGAAACATAAAACACAATATGGTCAATTGTACTAAATAACAGCAACGCTAACATAACTTTGGGGCTTTTCTACAGACAAACAGATAGACAGACAGACAGACAGACAGACAGACAGACAGACAGACAGATATGGGCTGTGAATTTTACTGTAATTCCATCCATAGCATTTGGTTGACCTGTACTTTATGCATTATTACGGTTATTTTAATTGTGTATTGTGTTTTTAATGTTTTTATGTCATTGTAAAGCACTTTGTGATTTTATCTGTAAAAAACTTACTTACTTACTTACTTACTTACTTACTTACCTACTTAACTATTTACTGTCTGTAACCTATGGGTGGTGTAAGATCAGAAAACAGTTAATAGGGTCTGAGGATTGAGGGTGCCATATGCTGTACTGATTGTGAAGCCATTTGAGGCAAATTTGCAATTGGGTTATATCCATAAAATTGACTTGACTTGATTTAAGCTCATCCAAATGTGGTCCTTTGTCCTTTGTTGAAGTGAGCACATGGGTCTTTACCCTCTTTCCCTCACTGTAAGCTGCTCTGGATCACCACAATAAATGAGTAAAATATATAATGTAAATGTGAAATACTGATTCAGAATGTAATCAAGAGAACTGGACAATGGGGCTTGTGGGTCAATCTCTGCTCACACAGCATCAATCCAGCCCTATTAGCAATGACAAGAGGGTAAAATGCTAATATTGTTACCAATACTGTTATGCTATTTGTCTGACGAGACATCAATAATCTGCCAAGCTGTCAATTTTTCTCTCGATCTCTCAATTTCTTTCTTTTTTTCATACCTTTTGTTCTATAACACTGTATCTGTCTCTAGTTAACACTGATGCCTTTTGTAAAGGGTGTTGGTCTTTTGATTTCCTTTTTCATCTTTCTCTATTTACGTCTCCCTGATTGCCAATTGCCAGCAATATTGGTCATTAGTCAAAGACTTTAAACAATTAACGAGTGCACTTTTGGTCTGGGCTGTTTTTCGTTTTTAGTTACAATGAACTTGTTACATGAACAATGCTGCTGCACCATACAATGATATTTTAGACAATAGTGTCCTTCCAACTTTGTAGCAACAGTCAAAAAATGTATCTTTACATTTATCGCTTCTTTTATTATCAGTTCTCTCCCCACCTCCGCCGTTTTTCAAAGTAGTTACTGAAACATTTATGTTATGCCATTTATTAAAGGCCGTCACCTGTGTCCCTACCTGTGGGTTTCGTTCTGTTTTACCCTCCCTCTCTCTCTCTGTGCAATATGTAATGCTGTTACGTATCCATTAATGCCATTCATTTTGGGAGGTGTCCATGGTCTTTGCCCGGCTGTCGATTACTGTCCCATTTCTCAGTGCCTCACTCTGATTTACAATATTGCCACTAATACAGTTATGTCATTAGTTCTCCACCTACATGTCGATTTCTCCTCTCCAATTGGAGGAGTTTTTAAGAGAAGATTATTGATTGGGCACAGACGTCAATGCAGATCAATAGTTCCCTTATGCACAGCTTCAGGTCGGATCAGGCAGAGGCCAGACAGGGAGGCTTTTAGAACCCAAACTGAAGCTGAAAACAAGTCAACGTTCTCAACATCAGTTAGTGTTTTTTTTCTTAATCTTACCAATTTCTTTAGCCTTACTATAAATATACTCAACCTAGATCAAGTAGGGATTACACACACTAACTCATACTGCTGTCAGATGTTCTTGTAGTTCTTCCATGTGAGACACTGTTCTCCAAATCATTTTCTCAGAAAATGATTTGCACTCCGGGCAGACTCAGGTCAGTTTGGAGCACTGAGTAAAGAGAGATAATTTGAAAATGTGCACACCAGCAACAGCTACAATGAAGGATAATTAAAACATCTGAAAGGGAAAAGTGTATCTAGTAAAACTACAAACATACTTACGCTATACAGTGTGATCATTAGCAAATGGAAAGTTGAAAGACGGAAAGTGCAAATGGAAAGTAAGTAAAGTGTTAAACACAATAAGAGTAGTACGTAGTGGCCTTTATTTTAACCTCCTGGGTTAGTTTTTTGAATCAATGTGATCTCATACACAAAGTGGTTGTACTTGAGTTGATGCTGAGCTAGGAAGTCATTTGAAGATTTGACATTACTATAAGATGCTATTAATAAGAATAACCATCTGCAGCCATGCTAGCAGCTCTGTAAGCATTGCCATAAAGAGCCAAATTGTAAGATAGATTTGTTTTCCTTAGCAGTCTTCGTTAAAAGTAATGTAAAACATGGAAAAAAAACGGTAGTGGTTGGTATGGCACAATGACAATGCCAACATGTTAATCCCTTTGTTCTTCATGGGAGGGAAGGAAACAGGAATGACTCAGACGAGGGGCAGAGTCTATAAAAGGTGAGGGAGCTTACCTGGGCTTTTCTTCCTGCACTAGTTTCAGAGAACTCAAATCATGCCTACAGTCGTCAGGAACTTATTAACTGGGGATTACAGCTCAATGGAGTCATTACTCAGGACTACCATCGAACTAACAACATTCCCCGGCGATAGCGAGACCACCAGGCTCTCCCTGGATTGTAGTCGGCTCTGTCAAACAGCGGAGGCGGCGAGGGAGAGGAAGCAGAAGCGGGGCTGCAGAGCTGGATTGCTTGCCTGGCTACGGAAGCAACCGCACAAGCCACCGCTACCGAGCATATTTCTCTCCAATGCCAGGTCCTTGGTAAATAAAATGGACGAGATGGAACTACAGCTGGCGAAAAACAGCTGTATGCGGGACTGCTGTGTGCTAGTGATAACGGAAACCTGGCTCCACCCGGCTATCCCCGACGCGGCGGTACAGCTAGCAGGCCGCACAACCCACCGACAGGACCGTAGTAAAGACTCCGGTAAGACAAGGGGAGGAGGACTTTGTGTATATGTGCACAATGCCTGGGATTCGAACAGCAGAATTATACACAGCCATTGCTCCCCTGACATAGAGGCTCTGTCAGTCATGTGTAGACCATTTTATCTACCTAGAGAGCTGACGGTTGTGATTGTCACGGCTGTATACATACCCCCAGATGCTAATGTTAGCTTAGCGCTAGCCCACCTGCACTCCACCATAAATAGACAGCTGCAGGCTCACCCTGATGGCGTCCACATCATAGCTGGAGACTTTAACCAGGCACGCCTAGGGACTGTATTACCAGAATTCACCCGGTATGTGAAATGTGCCACTAGGGGCCAGAACACATTAGATCATGTTTACTCAAATATTAAGCATGCATACAGGGCAGTTCCTTTGCCACACTTAGGATTTTCAGACCATATTTCACTGCTCCACCCCTCAGGAAGAGAGCTAAGCCTGATGTAAAGATTATTAAAACCTGGCCAGTGGGGGCTCTTGCACAGCTACAAGATTGATTTGCGCACACTGTGTGGGACATATTTCCACAACCAGATCTGAATGAATACACCCAAACTGTGCTTTTCTTTTCTACATCACAGTTTGTGTGGACACGGTCACTGTAAACAAGACAGTCAGGGTTTTTCGTAACCAGAAACCCTGGATGAACAAAACAGACAGACTCTTCTCAAAGCCCGAAATGCGGCATATAGGTCCGGGGATACAGCCAGGTACAGCTCAGCTAGAGCCGACCTGAAAAGGGCTATTAGGGAGGCTAAACAGGACTACAAAAGACGAATAGAAGACCACTTCACAGACAAAGACCCAAGGCGGGCATGGCAGGGAATAAAGAACATTACTAATTACAAGGGCAGCAACTCCACGCTTTCCAACACAAATGCCTCGCTAGCAGAGGAACTAAACTGTTTCTTTGCTCGCTTCGAGGTCAAAAACCCAACATCAGGTGTTCTGTCTCCACCTGCTTCTAGCACCTACCCACTCACAGTGCAGGAGTGTGATGTGAGGCGGGTGCTCAGCTCAGTGAACCCAAGGAAGGCTGCCGGACCAGACGGTGTATCTGGAAAAGTGCTTAAAGAATGTGCTGACCAGCTTACCGCTGTGTTCACCAACATCTTCAATCTGTCCCTCGCCCAAGCCGCCATTCCATCCTGCCTGAAGACATCCATCATCATTCCGATCCCAAAAAAGCCCTCCTCCCGCAGTCTGAATGACTATAGACCGGTGGCACTCACACCGATAGTTATGAAATGCTTTGAGAGGCTAGTATTAAACCACATCAAATCTAGTCTCCCATCGACTCTAGATCCACACCAGTTTGCCTATAGAGCGAATAGGTCGACGGACAATGCAATCATGATAGCCTTCATACAGCCCTAAACCACCTAGAGCACAGTGGAACATATGCGAGGATGCTCTTTGTAGATTATAGCTCGGCATTTAATACAATCATCCAAGACATCCTCATCAAAAAGCTGTTAAACCTTGGCCTTTCCTCTCATATCTGCTACTGGATTTTGGATTTTTTAACCAACCGGCCCCAAAGTGTGAAGCTCGGCTGCCACAAATGTTCTACCCTTACTCTCAGCACCGGCTCCCCTCAAGGCTGTGTGTTGACTCCTCTGTTGTACTCGTTGTACACACATGACTGTAACCCATCTCACCCCAGTAACACCATCATAAAGTTCGCCAACGACACCACACTTGTCGGACTCATTTCAGGTGGAGATGAGTCGGCTTATAGAGCAGAGGTCCACAGATTGGTCACATGGTGCAAAGAAAATAACTTGTCTCTCAACACCGGGAAAACCAAAGAACTAATCATAGACTTCAGGAAGTGCAACAGCGCCTGTATTTCCTCAGACTTCTAAAAAAAAACGACCTGTCTGAGAAGCTACTGGTACTCTTCTACCGCTCCTCCATAGAGAGCATCCTGATGAACTGTGTGACTGTGTGGTATGCAGGATGCTCTGTAGCAGACAAAAAACGAATACAGAGAGTTATCAACACGGCACAGAAGATCGTTGGTTGTCCTATTTCCTCATTAGAGGAAATTGCCAATTTAAGAATGCTCTCAAAAGCCACAAAGATTACAAAAGACTGTTCTCACCCTGGTCACCCACTGTTTGAGCTCTTGCCCTCAGGGAGACGCTACAGATGTCTAAAAACAAGGACTAGTAGATTCAGGAATAGCTTCTTTCCCGAAACCATAACAGTCTTAAATTATGAAGCTAAACTTCTTAAACGTTTTTAATGATGCGGTTTGCACAGTTACTCAGCGCTTTATCATTTTAGAATATTTATTAACCACTTAGTGTAAGAGTGGGCAAGTTGTGTTCTAATGCTTTTGTGTTATGGTTAGAATGTGCTGGTAGGAAAGACGTGATGGTACGAATGTGTGTGTGTGTGTGTGTGTGTGTGTGTGTGTGTGTGTGTGTGTGTGTGTGTGTGTGTAATGAATGTGAGATTAGTTTCACATATATCTTGTATGTTTTATAATGATGCACCTTGATGATGTTTACATATATACTATATGTTTTATAATGATGCACCTTACTAGAGTGACTCTACAATCTCATTGTACGTAAATGCAATGACAATAAAGGCATTCATTCATTCATTCATTCACTAAGACACACCTGAGAGAGCAGGTAAGGCCAGCCTTTGTTTGGTGTTTGATTTGATTCCCCATGTCATGTTTGGTGAGGGACAAACAATTGGAGTGACTGCTTAGGCACATCAGCCAATAAATAAGATTCCAGTCACCTGCATGTCTCAGGATTGGGAAAAGGGACTATTCTAGCTTCGAAAGTTCTAAACGAAGACACTGCTGAATGAGCCAATCACTGTTTTTCCCAGTTTAAGATTTTAAGTGTACTTTTAATTAACTGGGCGGCTGTTTTGTTTTCTTTCTTTTATGGGGTTTCTGCTGTGTTAAGGCCCTTACACAGCAAGCCACCGACGGCCGCCGACTACTTGCCGCTGCCGGCCCTCGTCGCCTTTTCTCTGGGCAAAGAAATTGCACTGGAACACTACAGCCAACGGCCAAGTTCCAAGCAAGTTTTGTGCATGCGTGCAAGGAAATAACTCCCCATACCAGCAGGCGGCAGTAATCAGATACCTTTGTTATGATACCCACAATAAACGGCATTTGCTCTAGCCAGCAGCGGCAGGACCGAACAAAGCCTATGGTCCCCCTGCTTCACTCCCCACCGGGAAGACAGCAGTACCGGGAGATGTGGACTGGACTGTGCCTCTCCCGAGCTGTCATCGTCAGCGGAGTGGAACGACTGAACGGCCAGCTGCTGGCTCGTTAGCTAACGTTAGCTTGCTAATTTCACCCACCCAACATGCCTTCATCATACACTGATAACCGAAAATTAGCCAAACTAAATTGTCACTCATCTGGCGATAGCAACGTGCTTTCCTATGATGTGACAAGAGCATGTGAATTAAACATTAAGTTGTTACATTTTACTAACTTAGAGGCTGGCTGGCCGGCTGGCTGGTAAGCTAGCTTGCTTGCTAGTGGGGTAAATGTTTAGCGATGCAGAGGGCGCAGAGAGAGAGAGAGAGAGAGAGAGAGAGAGGTCTATCGGTATAGAATATTAGTTTAACGATAGTTTATTTTGTAATGTATAGGTATGTAGAAATCTTTTAAAAGACATGTTATTGTTGGAATAAATATGCCCAAACAAGTAATGTTAGTTATGTATATCTCGTTGTAGGCTACGTGTGATAGCTTATGGACATAATGTGCAAAAATAGTTATTCCAATAGTTTGAATAGTGTGTTTTTAGATGGAACATTTGAACTTAATTTTTTACTAGTTTTGGCAGCTCTATGTGTATTGGATTGATCAGATGAGATGATAAATGAAAGGAGCCTTGGGTGTGCCTGTCACAGTTAGTTGTTTTCCTCACTCTTGTTTCCAAGCTAATCAGATGAATTGGTTGTTCAGCCGAAGGCGTCCGCGGTCCCAAAAACAAGCCGACGAAAGCCCAACTAGGGCCGACCGTCGGCTTGGTGTGTCAGGGCCTTTAGAAGGGGAACCAAACCATTCTGCATGTGTGTTTCATGTGTGTTTTAAGCTAACTTACTGTGCTGTCAATAGGCAATTTGAGTGTTTAAAACAGCTTGAAGTGGCTTGTGTGTTGTGTTGGGTTTATTTATAAATTGCCTCCATATTTTGTGACAAATTATTGTGTTGGCGCTTAACCCTACACTTGACCCCATCCCGTTTATTTAAGAGTTTGTGATGGTTTATGAAGTGGCTATACTTTCTCTTCCTGATATTGGGATGCTAATAAAATCTATATTTTTTGTATAGCAGTCTCTGGTTGGGGTCTGTGCATTTGATACCACATTCATAATACTTTGGATTATGACTTAATAGTGTAAAACTAATAACATTACCATCAGCCTTAGATGCCCTGTACTTATAAGCAAGTGGTAAGCATGCAAACTTAAAATGCTGACCATGCTTAACAGAATACCTAGCAAACATCAGCATGTTTACAGAGGACAGCAACATGGCTGTCGAGCAGGGGTGTCCAAACCTGTTTTAAAGAGTGCCAGATTTGATAATGTGAAGATGTCCAGGGGCCAATGGTCCCTTCTGACATTTGTTTTAAACAATACAAGTGACATACAAATGCACTGATCTATAACAATTTTTATTTTCATTGTCACAATTATCTTCTTTTTTTTTTTAATGGCAATGTAACTAAATCAACACCACTCAGACATGAACATATCTAAAAAAACAAAAAAAAAACAATTCTGCCTTATTTTTATATCTGTAGTCAGATAACCAAACATACTGTATGGTATACCTTAAACTTGAAGGTGATAAATATCTTAACCTCATGTTCATTTTAAATGACTTATTATGCGTAATGCAAAGTTTGGTAACATTTAAGCTTACAACATATGACTCTTGCTCTTGTCCGTCACAAACCGAGGCTGCGGGCCGTATGAAATCTGGCCGCGGGACATGATTGGCCCCCGAGCCGGACTTTGGACAGGCCTGCTGTAGAGTCTTAGTGGTGTTTTTTTTTTTGGGGTTTTGCAGAAATATTTTCAGGGTTTGTTAGCCTGGAAACCAGACAAATCGGCTAGCTCACGTTTCATTTGCTCTGGCAGATTCGCCCAGTGTTGCCAACTCGTGGCTCTGATGGGTTCGTTGATCATAGCCCTTGGAAATCGAAAATAAACTCAGACTTTCCGACTAAAGATGCATTTGCAAAGTGTGCCCTAAAATCTACATATTATACTGTAAGTCATGTATGTTTAAAATTGAAAATGTCCATCTTTTTTAACATTGTAAGTTCTGCAAGTCTTTTGTTATTCATCCTCTCCACTGTCTGGTCTTTTAAATGTCCATTCCCCCTCTCGCTTTTTCTCTCTTTGTCTCTCTGTCTTTCTGTTTCTCTCCCTCCAGGAAGCGGAGGGTGTGTTAGGTAGCTAATGGCTGGGGGCTTTTTATTCCTCCCAGCCTCTAATGTGACTCCCCCCCCACCCCCCCCGCTGTGGCATCATGATGGAGTGTCAGGTGCTGCTGGCTAATTTCTACCTCAACGTGAGTGTGCAGGAGAGGTAGAGCGGATGGGTATGAATACTAAACAGCCCAGCTAATGATATCTTTTTTTGTGTGTGTGTGTGTGTGTGTGTGTGTGTGTGTGTGTGTGTGTGTGTGTGTGTGTGTGTGTGTGTGTGCAGCAGCTAGCTAACGATATCTATTTTCTTAGTGAACAAGCCCACTGTGTATCTCTGCAGAGGCAACTGCTGTTTTCCACCTCTCCTGCTGACTGCACACGCGCGCACACACACACACACGTATTACCATAAACATTCATCCTGCTCCCACAAAGCATTTAAGGAGCCTGACAGAAAATGGCTGTGGCTATGAATGAGTGATGGTGAGTCTCAGTTGGCACTAGGTTGTGAGGACATTTCACTGAGCAGAATGGATGTGTGTCTGTTTTTTTTCTCAAGATATCGGAGGAAGCAGAACAACTACATCTATATCTTATTGCTACAACTCAGAGGCACCCATTTTTGCAACACCCACATTTAAACATGGGGGTGACGTGGGAACATTTAAAAGCCAAATGATACCATTCTATAGTGACTGGTGGTGAAATTAATGGGATGTTATTAGAGTAACACAAAACCAATAAAAAGGTATGTCAGGATGGGTTAGATCAGAAAAAGCTCAAATGTTTGTAACATTGATTTGGGTGGTTTTGGATTTGATTGATTGGAATTTTTTTTAATTTGAGATCTCTGGAAGGTGAAGACAACCTGTTTTGCTGTGTAGGAGGCCGTAGTAAAAGTAAATCCCAAGTGATTGTCTAGCGGCGCCTGGAACGCCCTTTCTGATGTCAGATTCTGAGTCATCCAACAATTTTTGCAACTTTCCAAAACACACAATCACACCCACATCATGCAGTGATTGGCCATATGTGTAAGTGAAAAATAAGTAAGCAAGGTTTAAACTTTCAACTCTCTTTTATTCGTTCTTTACTTTGTCATTTCAACACCAAGTATTCCTCTGAGAGTGAACGTGAGAAGTGTTGTAATCCCCATATGTATAACTATTGCAGTGCCCGTTGAAAACTTGCCTGTTCAAGAGCTTGGCCTGTAGTAGCGCTGCTTGCAGCTTTCTCCAGAACCGCTCATCCAAACAACTTCACACTCACACTGGGCTTCTTTGGGTCCTGAGCAACACACGTGCCATGACATACTTGCTTCACATACACAAGTTGCAGCTACTCACGGTCAGAAACACCGGTGAAAGACCAAGAGCAGACTTTACAATTAGGCAAGGTAGGCAACTGCCTGGGGCCCCCAAATAATACTGTACAGCTATAGATTTATTTTGATGTTTAGACGATATTGAGTTATGTTACTATTCTAAGTCACTGTACCCTGAAATAACTTACAGAAGGCACCCAAAGCTGTATACTACTGATTTACTGTGTACTTCTACTTCCATGGAAAACATTGTACTATATTTACCTGAGAGAGAAATGTTACTGCACGTTGCAAATTCAAAAACTAGAAGCAAGCATGATGCATTATTATTAATTAAACTGTTGAGTATTATATAAGAGTTGAAATCCCAACCTTATTCATTTATATCATTTATTTACTTACTTACTATTTTTACCTTTTTTGCATCAGTAAGGGAGATGGTTGGGTCCAAAATATGGAGGGACAATCATTTACATTTGTATTATACAGTGGGGGAAATAAGTATTTGACCCCTTGCTGATTTTGCAGGTTTGCCCACTTACAAAGAATGCAAAAATCTACAATTTTAATCATATGTACATTCTAACAGTGAAAGACAGAATCCCAAAGAAAATTCCAGAAAATCACATCATATGAATTTATTAAAATTGATAACCATCTGATGAGGAAAAACAAGTATTTGACCCCCTGGACAAACAGCATGTTAATATTTTGTAGAAAAGCCATTATTGGCCAGAACAGATGTCAAACGGTTTTTATAGTTGGTGACAAGGTCTGTGCACATTTCGGCAGGGATGTTGGCCCACTCCTCCCTGCAGACAGCCTCCAAATCATTCAGGTTCCGAGGTTGTCGCCTTGCAACTCGAATTTTAAGCTCCCTCCAAAGATTTTCAATCGGATTCAGGTCTGGAGACTGGCTAGGCCACTCCAGAACCTTGATGTGCTTCTTCTTCAGCCACTCTTTTGTTGCTTTGGCGGTGTGCTTAGGGTCGTTGTCGTGCTGAAACACCCATCCTCGACCCATCTTCAGCTCTCTCACCGAGGGAAGGAGATGTCGGTCCAGAATTCCACGATACATGGCCCCGTCCATCCTCCCCTCAATACGATGGAGTTGTCCCGTCCCCTTGGCTGAAAAGCACCCCCAAAGCATGATGTTGCCACCACCATGCTTGACGGTGGGGATGGTGTTCTTTGGGTTGTACTCAGTGTTCTTTGCCCTCCAAACACGACGAGTTGAGTTGAGGCCAAAAGGTTCTATTTTGGTCTCATCTGACCACATCACCTTCTTCCAGGCCTCTTCTGAGTCGTCCAGGTGGTGAATGGCGAACTTCATGCGGGCCTGTACATGTTTCTTCTTGAGCAGGGGACCTTTGCGTGTGCTGCAGGATTTCAATCCATGACGGCGTAGTGTGTTACCAACCGTTTCTTTTGTAACTGTGGTCCCAGCTGCCTTCAGTTGATTCATCAGTTCCCCCTTGTGGTTTTGGAATGATTCTTCACCGTTCGCATGATCAGGGACACCCCACGAGGCAAGATCTTGTGTGGAGGCCCAGACCGAGGGAGGTTGGCGTGGTGTGGTGCTTCTTCCATTTCCTGATAACTGCACCGACAGTTGATCTTTTCTCTCCAAGTTGCTTTCCGATTATCTTGTAGCCCATCCCAGCCTTGTGCAGATCAACAATCTTGTCCCTGATGTCCGTAGAAAGCTCTTTGGTCTTGCCCATGGTGGTGATGTTGGATGCTGGTTGTTTGGGTGTTGACAGGTGTCTTTTATACAGGTAACGAGGTGAGGCAGGTGTATTTGATGTAGATAATTGGTTCGGATTGGGGCTGTGTCTTAAAGAAAGACTAACTGGCTTGTAGGAGCCAGAATACTTGCTGTTTGTCCAGGGGGTCAAATACTTGTTTTTCCTCATCAGATGGTTATCAATTTTAATAAATTCATATGATGTGATTTTCTGGAATTTTCTTTGGGATTCTGTCTTTCACTGTTAGAATGTACATATGATTAAAATTGTAGATTTTTGCATTCTTTGTAAGTGGGCAAACCTGCAAAATCAGCAAGGGGTCAAATACTTATTTCCCCCACTGTATTTGTATGTTTTTTTACACCAGCTGTTCCTTACAATAAACTATTATTGACTTACATACTTGTGTCTGTGTGTGTAAGTCGTACATATATGACAAATGTTTCTTTATTTATAGATTTATTAAACAAAAAAGCTGACAACAGAAGGTGTTCTAAAGCAGGAAGGAAGGCAAAATAAAGTCCAAAACACAATCAGCAAAAAAAGCACTTGAAAAAATGAATGAAATTAAATTAAATGAAAAACATGATGAACGGACAAGAGTCAAGGAAAGCCCGGAGACTAAATACACATGGTAACGAGGGTTGTAATGAGAGACAGGTGACATGAGTGCTGAGGAACAGGTGGAACACATCAGACAACCACAGAGGCGGGAAAACACAAGACAGGAAGTACAACAAGACATGACACAGGAAGAACAGACACTACAGTCTACGTAAAACAGGAAACTGAAGCATAAAACATACACACGGATGGAACATGGTAAAATCCAATCCACTTTATTTATATAGCACGATTTTAACAAACACAAGTTTTCCAAAGTGCTGCACAAAAAGATAAAACAGAAATAAGTAGAATTAATAAAAAACTAAAATGCACTGCCTGCACACAATAAAAATATGCAAATACACCTAAGATCAACACTCTACCTGGTGTTAAAAGCCAAAGAAAAGAGGTGGGTTTTTAGAAGATTTTTCTAAAATTAGACAGAGAGGAAGCCTGTCTAATGTGCAGAGGAAGTCCAAAACGGCAAACACTCGATCCCCTCTGAGCTTAAGCCTAGCTTTAGGCACCATCAGGAGCAGCTGGTCAGCTGACCTGAGAGATCGGCTGGGAGTGTAGGGGTGCAGCAGCTCAGAGAGGTAAGGTGGGGCAAGGCCATTCACGGTTTTAAAAGCAAATAAAAGAACTTTAAAATGAATCCTCAAATGGACAGGCAACCAGTGGAGTGAAGCTGAAATAGGTGAAATGTGCCCATACTTGCTTGTGCCAGTTAAAAGACGTGCAGCAGCATTTTGTACCAGTTGAAGACGAGCAATGGAGGAGCCCCTATAATAAAGTGCATTACAGTAATCCAGCCGAGTGGTCACAAAGGCGGGGATTACTGTCTCAAAGTGTTCTCTCTGAAGGACTGGTTTGATTTTTGCCAGCTGCCTTAACTGGAAAAAGCTAGACTTCACCACAGCTTTAATCTGGCTGTCAAATTTGAGGTCTGAGTCCACTTTGGTCTTTGGGTCTTTTGGGTCTTTGGTGGCACTTCTGTGAGACCATGACTTCTGTCTTTTCTTCATTAAAATTTTGAAAATATAAAGACATCCAAGCTGTAGTGGGTTAACGGAGTAGGAATCAAACTTTTTGAGAGGGGACGTAGATCTGGCTGTCGTCCACATAGCAGTGAAAAGAAATGCCATGTTTCCTGAGAGTGGAACCAAGTGGGAGTAGATAGGGAGGAAGTAAAACAGGAATACAGAAACGCATGAGACAGTAAACAAGGAAACAGGGAATAAATTAACACAATAAAACAGGAAAAACTACAACTGAAAACCACAACCATGACACTACTTTGACACGACACGACATTGGACACTAATGTGAAGGAGAGTTGTTTAAAAAAACAGATGTGTCTGTCCTACTAAGGCTTGACCCCTCTCCTGTCTCGCTTTATCTGTACGACACACACACACACACACACACGAACACTACTACCCCTGTGTCATGACCTTTGGCCTCCCCTAGTGATGTCATTCCTTTGGCCTCAGGGAAATTGACCCCCTGGAGACACGGATACAGGGGCCCTCTGGTGTGTGTGTGTGTGTGTGATGTGTGTGTGTGTGTGTGTGTGTGTGTGTGTGTGTGTGTGTGTGTGTGTGTGTGTGTGTGTGTGTGTGTGTGTGTGTGTGTGCATGTGTGTGTGTGCCTCAGTTGTGTACATGTTGTTCTGTAAGAGTTGTGCATGCGTGTGTGTTCAGTATGAGTATACATCCTTGCTCTGTGTGTGGCCCATTCACACACAGGACCTGCTGCTGTCCCATAATCAGATTGTCATATTCCTAATGAAATTATCCGAAATCTATTTCAGAGTATGACTGATGGAGAACAAAGTCAATCTGTCTCTTACGCACACACACACACACACACACACACACACACACACACACGCACGCACACACACACGCATATGCACAAAGGGATTCTTTTTCTCTCATCATGGCTCATGATCTCCCTCTCTTTCGAATGTATGTGATGTCAAGCTCGCACACACACAGATGCACAGAGGTTCTGGCAGACGCATAAAGAATCTCTCTCCTCTATCTCTCACACACACACACACACACACACACACACACACTTCTCAGGATGCCGTTCATCACTGTGGCAACAGCAGCAGGCTGGGAGGCTGACCTTTCACCCCTCGGGAGGTCAGGTCCCAGGGGTCGGCATGGCAACGATCCCTGATGGTTGAAAAGAAAGACGTGGGCATCTGGCTTGGAACAAGGAAGTTCTGTGTGCATTGTTTTTTGTGTGTATATGCTATACATATACAGTAATATATGTAGTATATGTACGTTGAATTGTTGATTAACACATTTAGCCCACGTCAGTTAAATCCGTTTCTCTCAAAGTTCCATCAGGCCATTTCACTCATTAGTGAAATGGCAGAAAGACGGAACTGTTTGCACAAATCAGGTGACGTGACAAAATGAAAGGGCAGGTTTGCCCAACTTTTCTGTGATGTTTTTGCAAATGGAAACCACGGGTATAACAAAAGCAAGGCACACTCCAGTGATTGAGTGTTGCCCTCCTATGAAGTTAAGGGACTCACAAGAGATGGATTAAAAAAAAGAATGGGCCAAATCAAAACAGCAGAAACTAATATCTTGTTTTTTTTTTTGGCCTAACTCCAAAAACACTGTAACATCATGCAAATCAATTGAATCTTTTTCTGGGACCATCCCTGCCTCCTAAATGCCTACTTTGAATCTCTATGGCTCCAGTTTGTAAAACAGGGTTTCTGTTAAAAATGCTTAAAGTGCTTATTTTATGCTCATTTTCAGGTATTGAGAGGTTGTACCAGAATAGGTTTATGTGGTTTAATTTTCAAAAAACACCATATTTTTGTGGTAGTGCACATTGCTGCAGCTCCTATTACCATAAACCTCACCCTGTGTGTTGAGCTCTCTGTTTTAGCTACAGAGTGAGACATCCACTTTTGTACCATCTTTGTTGGGAGTCGCACATGCACAGTAACTAGGTAAGGACTACTAGCCAGTCAGAAGCAGAGCATGAGGGAGTGCCATGCTAGCTACAAACATTATAACGTGTGTTACAAAGTGACAAGCATTTGTCTCTGAAGTAAAGGCTGGACTACAATAGAGCTGTTTGGAGCAGTTTGTGAACAGTGTTTTCTGTTGGAGATGGTAAGTCCCTTTGGGGTGGACTTTGGGCTTTTTCACTTTGTAAACCTATAACATGCACAAAAAAGATATATAACACAATATAGGAAAGGGGAAAAGCCAAAAAGCATAATATGAGCACTTTAAGCCACAAGCAGAGAACACCCCTATGACATTGTCAGCCTTATATCTTCAAACGTTGGATAGCTCCCTTCACTGCCACAGAAGAATTAGCTGAACTGTATGTGTACTATCGGTGGAGTGTTTGTTTATGTTGAAGCCAAATGTCTTAAAGGTCCCATGACATGGTGCTCTTTGGATGCTTAGTGGTCCCCTAATACTGTATCTGAAGTCTCTTTTATATAGACCTTAGTGGTCCCCTAATACTGTATCTGAAGTGTCTTTTATATAGACCTTAGTGGTCCCCTAATACTGTATCTGAAGTCTCTTTTATACAGACCTTAGTGGTCCCCTAATACTGTATCTGAAGTCTCTTTTATACAGACCTTAGTGGTCCCCTAATACTGTATCTGAAGTCTCTTTTATATAGACCTTAGTGGTCCCCTAATACTGTATCTGAAGTCTCTTTTATATAGACTTTAGTGGTCCCCTAATACTGTATCTGAAGTCTCTTTTATATAGACTTTAGTAGTCCCCTAATACTGTTTCTGAAGTCTCTTTCCCAAAATTCATTTCTAGCCACCGGGGGACCATAGGCAGGCTAGGGGGAGTCATATTAATATAAAAAAAAAAGTCATAAAGCGAAATGTTCATGCCATGAGACCTTTAAGTTGGACTTCCCCAATGGCTACTAGATGGTAGTCCTAAAAAACTGTATTGAAGTGAATGAAAAAGGTATAAACTCAAATATATTTTCTACACAGGAAATGAATGCAAACGCGCGCATTGAGTCAGTTGGTCATTACTGAACATCACTGAGCTTTACACATTTCTTAGGAAGGAGACTTCACTGAGAGCAATACGCTGGTGTCACTGTGTCTGCTTCTTTAATACATTTCAGCTGTTCCCTATCCTGCCCCTCTCCCTGCCTGCAGTAGCCCTGTGCTTCCCGACATCCTCTCTTCCGCATCCCCTCATTACCCCTGCAGTATAAATACTGTCCCACCTCCACTCATTCCCCACCAGATCTCCTATAGTGCTTCCATGCCAAAGTGTTCCAGCCTTCTTACTCTGCCTGATGTTGCTTGCCTGTTCCGGGCCCCTGCCGGACACTTTTGGACTTTTTGCCTGCTTGCCTCGCCCCTTGTTTGGTCCTGTTTGCAAAATCATGAGATGAGGACTCGTCCAATATGGACCGGACTTGATAGTGGGATAGAGATGACACACATAGATGCATGCAATTAGCATTGGTTTCGTGTTTGAGATTTTGAATTTCAATAACACATGCTTATATACATACATATACATATTATTTGACTGCACAATTGAAGCCCTTATGCCTACACAATAATAACCCCAACTTTTTTGTTGTTTTTTGGATTGACAGCACTGCTTCACCCCTTACTGCTCCAGCACCGTGTCCTGCCAGCTGTCCGTCACATCAGTTCCCATCGATGACCCTTTCCCATAACCCCTTCCTCCACACACACACACACACACACACACACACACACACGCAGACAGACAGACAGTGAGAGAGAGAGGGGGAAAGATGGAAAGAGAGAGAGAGAGAGAGAGAGAGAGAGAGAGAGAGGCTGTTTTACTAAAATGGTGTCAGTGTTAGAAGTATCAATCAAAATGACAGAAAGACGGACAGGAATTACACACGCGCACGCACACACCCACACCCACACACACACACACACACACACACACACACACACACACACACACACACACACACACACACACACAAACACACACACAAACAAATACACACACAGCAACACACTCTGTCTCTGTCTCTCTCTGTCATGCACCCATGCAGACATATAATCACTCCCACTACCACCAAATACACAAAACACACACCCTTTCTGTCTCTTTCTCTCTCTCTCTCTCTCTCTCTCTCTCTCTCTCTCTCTCTCTCTCTCTCTCTCTCTCTCTCACACACACACACACACACACACACACACACACACACACACACAGAGGCAGCCAGTGTGAGTATGAGTGATGGTTGCAGCCCGTGTCTATCCATTACAGCGGTGTGGCTGCAGACAGGTGAGCAGGCTGATACATGAGCAGGGCTTTATCTGCACTCACCGACTCCCCACACCGTTTCATTCAGCGGCTCGCAGCGTTAACAGCCCCCACCCCACTCACACACGCCAACACCACCTTCATCTCCACAAAGGAGAGATTTTAAAACTGCAGCTACAATTTAAACATAATTTCATCATCAGAATTCCATATTAATGGTATGTGAGGGAGAAACATGAGGTGGCTGTTATCTGTGCTCCACACCGGCCCGATCACTCACTGCTTTCTTTAATCGGTAATCATACGCGCACAGCAGGTGAAGAGCTTGTTTCTCAAAAGTACGTATGTTTACGTGCGCAGTTTGAGAAAAATGTTTTAATTAAAGGAAATTAATTACCTTAAGTTCATAATTCAAGTGAAAGTGCACAGTGCTTTCAGAGACAGCGCTCGCAGGCAGGATGAAAAAGTAGCTTTATTTGTTGGGTGTCACCGTTTTAAGGGATTTATATGTCATACCGAAACCAGACTTCTCACTCAATCATGTTTAATAAACTAGCTTTAAAATCATTTAAAATGTTACTTTTGTGTAAAGGGCTCCTAGAGCTGATGATTAAATGCTTGTATTGTCGGATTGCCTGAGGAGGCATCACTTTTTTTCCTTTTTTTTTTCAGACTGCGACTTTCTTTGTGTTGTAATTTTAAACTCTGGTGGATTACTGAGGACTGTGGTTAACTGCTCCTCAGATCTCTGCAGGGTAAATCCAGACAGCTAGCTAGACTATCTGTCCAATCGGAGTTTTCTGTTGCAAGACCTAAAACAACTTTTGAACGTACACATGTTCCACCAATTTTTGCAGCGGCACCGTGGCTCTGTCCGGCACTTGACGATTGTGATTGGTTTAAAGAAATGCCAATAAACCAGAGCACCTGTTTCTCCCATCCCGGAATGCTGTGTGGACTGTGGAGGAAGGTCTGGCAATCCTAACTAACTTCACTACTTAATTTCACAGTATACATATGCATACATGTATAAGGTGAAGTAATGTTCTATAACTTGGTGTCACTCACCAGAATAACATTGTCCTCTGTGGGTCCATGTAGTGATGATGATGCAGGATGACATCACCAAAACTGTCCAATGAATGAGTTATCTGTCAGTGGGCTCATTATAAGTCAGTGGGAAAATGTACAGCAGCCAAACTAAAAATAAACAATGTGTCATATTCCCTTGATCTGGACCAAATGAACTGAAGGAGTGGACGTGAAACTGGTTTGTCTGCAAGTTTTTCAAAACTTGATTATGTGCACATTCAAAATTTACAGCGTAAAAAAAATTAAAATTCACGTTTGCAACACACAAGCTGGAATGTGTTAATTGATGACCTTTAGAGGGGCTTGTAGGCACATTTTCTTACCTTTAAGCCCAGTTCAGACCAAAGATTGCGGGCACACGCTGAGCCTCCGTTAAAAATAAAATGGATTATGGATCATTTTATTGTAGCTGACTTTACAAGATGACTTTGCTATTGGCTGTTGAAACAGGTGACGTCCCTTACGTTCTAAAACCAGCCTCTGAAGACTGGACCAGCTGAGTCGCCAGCTGTGTTGTAGCCAATTTTGCTACGTGCGTGTATAGCCATGTGTGTGTGTGTGTGTGTGTGGTAGGTTTGTTCGCTAGCCTACGTCACCTGAGCACCTGTGTGTATGTGTGCTAATCAGAGGTTAGAAAGGTGAGGAGGGGATGGAGGAATTAGGATCTGGGAAGCCACACAGTTTTTCAACCTCAGCTGTGTGCGAATGATGTTGTTAGATCTCGTCTGCTCGTTGTTAATCTTTCACAGTCAGTCTTTTTGTAGGTGTTATTAAATGCATTTATAAAATAAAAGGTTACCTTAAGACGATGGCGGACCTCATTATTTGCACCAGCAAGGGTTGGAAATGGTTTCAAATTCCCTCCAGTGGCATTTTTTGTGGTCAGATTGCCACAAAATCTGCCACTGGCTTTAGACCAAGCCAGACTAGCTGTTTCTAGTCTTTATACTATGCTAAGCTAAGCTAGTGGCTTCATACTAACAGTACAGACATGATAGTGTTGTTGTTGTTCCCAGAGCGTATGAATTAATAATGGATTGATTCTTGTTTTTGTCCCATTCCACAGTGACTCTGTAAGCAACTCAATCAAAGCAAAATATGTTTTACAATCTCATAAAGAAGAGGACAAGAAACATAGAGAGGAGAGAATCAAGAAAGAGATGAAGGAGAGGGAGACTGAGGATCAGACAGAAAAAGAAGGGATGAAGGGGTGAGAGTGAGGCGAAGTAAAGTCAATTGACAAAAGATTTAAAAAACATATGATGCACGCACGCACACGCACGCACACACACACACACACACACACACACACACACACACACTGCACAGACCTTCTGTGTGTGTGTGTACACACACAGAAGGTCTGTGCAGTTTCAGGTTTTGGCACACACACTCCTTTTAGTGTAATGGATGGCAGTGTCACAAACCAAGCACTGTTTAACTTCACTGTAGGGTGTGTGTGTGTGTGTGTGTGTGTGTGTGTGTGTGTGTGTGTGTGTGTGTGTGTGTGTGTGTCACATCCATCCATCACACCTGAATGGCGGTGATTGCTGACAGGAAGTGCCCGTGGCCCTCCTGCTTCCTGATTGGCCAGTCCCTGTGGGCTAACAGCACTGGGGTTAAATTGTGAGACTTAAAATCACAAGTACATGAAATTAAACAAAACATATGAAAACAGTATTGAAAACGGCAATGTTGACATTGGTTAAAAGTCAAACAGTTACCACTCGATGCCCCTTTTGGATTACAATGTGTGAATATTTTGGGATACCTTGAGGAAAATATTATTTTCACAATGGCTAGCCCACATTTCTTTACACTGAGTTCACTTTTTCAAAACTGTTCGTACAGTTCTCTTTAACAACATGCAGCTCAGCACAGCAGGTAATCTCACAGCCAAAATGTACTGACACAACTAGAGATGGCCCGATACCATTTTTGGCTTCCCGATACTGATTCCAACATAGAGAGTCCGGTGCGTCCCATACAGACGCTGAAAGGTTGCCTTATGCGTCGAAATATCAGCCGCTGAGGGCCACTGACCAAGCTGCCGTATTTGCAGAGTTGGGAGAGAGAGAACAAGTTGGTATTTGCAAAGAAACACATAACAAGTCTTAGCAAAGAAGTTTCTCTCAAATCAGACAAATATACAAATAATACAAATGATACAAAGCTAATTAAGACTCTCAGCTCCACACAACTCTCTCTGTATTTCTCAGTATGACTATCTTTACTCAATAGTGTTTGGTGAATTTTGCACCCAGGAGCTCGAGTGATCAGCTGCATTCAGCAAGACGAAGACGACCTAAAAATGACAAGATAATTTTTTCTTCTGAAGAGTCCATCACGTTTTCTTTTAATCCTCCGTGTCCTCCTTGATTTGACGGGATAAACGCTACTAGCAACTGCGTGGAGGAGGGGTGGGGGTGGTGCGTGATCACCGAAGCCTTGCGTCATGTGGATGCGCTGACAGTGTTGTTGTCATTACTTAGAAACCCTCACGGGGGCGACAGCAACTACGCACTATAGCTTTAAATCTGTTTGGTTGAAATATTAGGTTAATTAAATATCAAACTGATCTACGTTAATAAAACGTTTTTTTTAAACACAATATGTATGAGATTAGAGTGTTAACACAGGACATGAAGCTTTACAACAACTTAATTAAGGTTTTCAGAAAAAGACAAAAAGTGTTCTGTGTCTTATTGATAAGAATGTATCAAAATATGAAAAAATCCCTGGGCGCAAAGGGGTTAATTATTTTTGAGAATATACAACATACTGGGGAAAGCATGAAAAATCACATTCATTAGGAACAAGCACCCACACACACTCACACACATTGACCTTAACCATATTGAGCCTGGACAAACTACATCAATGTATTCCTGTATGATATAGCCTGAAGCCATCTCCATTACCATAATAGTTTATGGTAGTAATTTCCTGTGTTTTCCCCGTACAGTTTCACTGTCGGTGTTATGCTTCTTCAAGAGAGACCAGAGACACCGAAACCTCATCCTAATGTCTCTCCTGTCCTCGCTCTGCTCGATGATCATTCTTTGTGTCAGGCACTGTGACCTTTGACCTTTACTCCATAGAAAGCTGAAAGGTGATTTACTGTGCTTTAATTACTACAGCTTAAATTCTGGTTTAATTTCCAGATTGTTATTTGTAATGATAATAATTTGTAATGATAATAATACAGTTGTTATTTTATTTACAATTGGTTACTCACGGTTCACTTTTTTTTTTTAAATCTTTTACAGCAGTAAAGTAAATATAATAATATAATACACTTTTCTAAACAAGGTTATAAAGTGCTTTTCAGGAAGAAAGAAAATGCAGATAAAAAACATCAACAATAAAGCAGCAATAAAATACAAACAACAAGTTGCAATTTGCTTTCTGGTCTATATATCCCTGCCTCTGCTGAATCATTTATTATTATTAGTACAAAATTTACCCCCAAAAAAAAGTGATCAATGCGACTTCACCAACAGACCATATATTATATACCTAAAATAGAAGTATTTTAAACTAAGTAAAACGCTGTTATGTGAACAGTCTATAGAGCCATAGAACGATAAAATCTGAGTTGTATTTAGCCACTACAGAGCTCCGGGACACCGGCTACCAGCGGCAGTTGTTTAGCCGCCAATAGGTGACTGTGAGCCGGCTTCAGGGGCCATGTAGTGGAATTTAGCCAGAAAAAGTGAGCGTCATGCAGCGCTGACAGTTACGTTTAGGCACCAAAACGACTAGGTCAGGTTAGGAAAATAATTGTGGTTTGGATTAAGACAATCCCGAGAAACGACACAAAGTGAACTCCACTCTCCGGCTTGAAAGCGCTGTGTTTATGTGTTCATATCTCTTGGTGCATTACAGTAGTCCAGGCATGACCATAGGAAGCATTGAAAATGTGGGTGGGACATTCTAATCAGGAGGTCTGGGGGTCCTCCAACAGAAAAGTTGAAACAGCGTAGATGTAATTTCCTGTAATCTGGTGCCTTTTAACAGGTGGTTTGATACTTTTATCTGGCTATACTAACATGAGAAAATGTTACAGATGCATTTTGTAATTTCATCCAGAGGAGGTGGTTGGCCCCAGATCACGTATTTGATTTGTCTATATCGACAACATTTCACTTCCGGGATTGCTTTATTTTTCGGCCGGACGTCCATCACTTTCCTCTTTCTTTGTGTTGTCGTTCTAAACTCCGGTGGATTTCTGAGGACTATGGTTAACTGCTCCTCAGATCTCTGCAGGGTAAATCCAGACAGCTAGCTAGAGTTTTCTGTTGCATGACTAAAACAATTTTTGAACATGCACGTTTCAATTCAATTCAATTTTATTTATAGTATCAAATCATAACAAGAGTTATCTCAGGACACTTTACAGATAGAGTAGGTCTAGACCACACTCTATAATTTACAAAGACCCAACAATTCCAGTAATTCCCCCAAGAGCAAGCATTTAGTGCAACAGTGGTGAGGAAAACTCACCTGGGACAGACCCAGGCTCTTGTTAGGCGGTGTCAATAATAGTCACAATAAAGATAATGGAACAATGACTAGAAATAGTAGTTGTAGTAGTTCATGGCGTAGTAGGGTACTGCAGGGCTTCACAGGATGTAGCATGGCACAGCAGAGTTTCACCAAAACAAGTTTCTTCCCAAGGCTATTTTGCAGAGGCACCGTTGCTCTGTCCGGCAGTTCGCGCCGCCCAAGACAATTGTGATCGGTTTAAAGAAATGTCAATAAACCAGAGCACATTTTTCTCCCATCCCCGAATGCTGTGTGGACTAGCCAGACCCTCCTCCGCAGTGCTTTAATAATCTTTAATAATAACCACTCATTGTTTTTTGAAACTTGAAGAGTAACTCTCGCCAAAATGCAACCTAGGGTCTTTTTGTGAATGTACCTGAGTCAAACTTTCATTTAAAAGCATATTTAGGACGGAAACGCCACTTTTAAGATTTACCGTAATGGGAGTGCTAGGGGCACTTTCATGCAAGCCTCAAAATAGCTATTTATAAAACACTAAGAAGGCTCAACACAACATGAAACTTTGCTTGAAGTATCACCAGGGGCTCTACACCTTAACGAAAGCATTGAGAACATTGGTTGTGTACCCAGAGTTTACTAAAAGGGTTTTGAACAACTCACCGTAGCTCTTGTTGTTTCCGGCCGCAGCCATTTTATCAGTCAAAACAGCGTATTAGACAATGAACGATATGATATATTATATATTACAATATTATACATGTCCTTAAATGAGGAGTAACATTGAGCCAAAGCTGGTCTATTGTTATGCAAATCACATCAGTGAGCATGTGTGTGTGTGTGTGTGTGTGTGTGTGTGTGTGTGTGGGCGTGGGCACGTGCACGTGCACGTGCGTGTGTGTGTGTGTGTGTGTGTGTGTGTGTGTGTCAGATAGCATGCAATGAATTCATTAGCCAGCATTTATTAACTGGTCATTTGCATAGGGCTACAAAGACAAAGCTGGGCAGCCGACAGAAATTTTAAATGAAAGTGTGTGTGTGTGTGTGTGTGTGTGTGTGTGTGTGTGTGTGTGTGTGTGTGTGTGTGTGTGTGTGTGTGTGTGCGGTCATGGTTTTATGCATGCATGCTGGTGCTTGTGTGTGCATGCATGAGAAACAGAGGGAAGAGATATCAGGAAGGGTACAAGTGAGAGATCTAAATCTCAAGCTGCTGCATATCCTTAAAATGTATTAGGCTGTGTTATGTGTGGTTCTAGTGTGGTGCGTGCGTGTTTGTGTGTGTGTGTGTGTGTGTGTGTGTGTGTGTGTGTGTGTGTGTGTGTGTGTGTGTGTGTGTGTGTGTATGTGTGTGTGTGTGTGTAAGTATGTTTTTCCTTGTATGTAGATGAGCCTGTCGACTACGGGCGTATGTGTGTGTGCTTACAGAGGAAGGTGTATCTGGACTAATGAATGTATGTGAACATATTAAGCAGAATGTGTTGTGCTCAAGTCGAGTGTGGCATATAACAATGGCCTGCATTCCACCCCATAAGCAGATTTTAAAAATAGCATTTTAATCTCAACAGTATGTTTTTGTAACCATGTTACTCTATTGAATTATTATATAGTAAACACAATGCAGGCATTGTGCAGTGTGGCAGTTACGAAACAAGAAATGTGCTTTAGCAGAAAATGTTGCAACATCTCCAACTGTGGAGCACCAAAAAGTGTTCAACATTAAATAAATAAACAATTCAAAAACAAAATGTTATATTAATCAATTCTGTGAAATATGTGAATGAAACAATACTTTGTGAAATTATTTAAGAAATTATCAAAACTCAACTTTAAGAAAGCTTATTATTAGTTTATTATATTTCATATTAAACAACTTTATTTCAAGTCCGTTTTAATTTCATGTCACATTGCATTTTATAATGTGGCGTGATGACAGAAGTGTTGTCACCGCCCCACTCACCTTTTAGCCAATCACATGCTCCCTACCTCTCTTAAGCAAGCAAGCCCAACAACTGCTACCAGATCTAGCCAGTTAGCACCTGTTAGCTAGAGCAACAACAATACCAAAGTAATTCTGAAGCATTTATTAGCTAGCACACACACTAACATCACCTTTCATTTATTCAGCTTAATGAGTCTGTACATGCTACCTACTGAGCTGGCTAACTAGCGAGGCGCGCATGGGTTGTTACGCAGCATCATAGTGAAGAGGCAGTGTTAACAGCAGCAGCTAACATTAGCTGTAAAACATTCATAAAATCAAATAAAAACTTGACCTAAAATAAGCATAATTGGGGGTAAAAAATGCCAATATCAAATAAGAACAGACTTGTGTCTGTATATAATGAAATAAAACTGATATCCAATAATATCTGTTAATGAAAATTACAAATGAAATAAAATTTCATAATAATGAGTTGAGTTTTAATATCTTGTTACTTGACTTATATATTTCACATAATTGATTAATATGATTGTGCGTTTTTTATTCATTTAATATTGACTGCTTTTGAGTTCCATAAATGCCAAGGCTAGTATTCAAACTATAACTATGGAATACTATGGCCAATGTCATACTTTTTTGACTTACTAAGTCAAAATTATGAGATAGTAGGTCTAAATCTTTACTCAGTATTTTACTCAGTATCTCATTATCTTGGTTTAATAATCTTGGTTTAATAAACCAAATTATGACTTTTTAAGCTCATTTGATTTAATACATTTTTGCTTATTATCTTATACTTTTGACTTACTCTCATGAATGTTTTTTTTATCATGACTAACTTTTCATCTATTTAATTTTTAATATATATTTTTATTTGCAGAAATGGGCTTCCGTCAACATCACAACATTCACATCAGAAGGTAGCAGCGGCAGAACGTATATTTCAGGTGTTTGTTCACCCAAATCACAAAACCATATTTATCTTGCACCTAGAGTAGTCGAGCCATGCAGATATGAATATGTTTTGATATATCTGCCACTAAAACCTCTGCCACCCCAATACAATGGAGGTAAATTGAACTTTGATTATGCTGCTTACAGTCCTGAAAAATGACATTTGAAAAACTACAAAACAATGTCAAAAACCAGAAGCTCTGGGGCTTTGTTAATTTGTCCTCTGATATCCAGATGATGACATTCATCTAACTAACTGAGTGACTCCAAAACAAAAGAGCACCTAAGCCTGAGAAAAGAAAAGGGGATCCATTGGATGGTGTCTTGATGAGAATGAATGGGAAGCTCAAAGACTGATAACAGGAACAATACATCACAATATCAGTGCGCAGTCTCAGACAAAACAGTTGAAAAAAACCAACAGTTGAGCATCTCACCTCAGTGTGAGCTCTAAAGAAACCTCTCTCTTCTGTCTTTGCATGTCAATGGGTTTCTTGGATGATGTTTATCTCATCCTTAAGCCAGACAACTAGAGCGCATCTTGCGATAGGATCACACCAGCCGTGACATGAAATCGGGCCAGGGGCGTAAAGTAGGGGGCTAATGGACCCTTCTCTACTTCCTACTCCCCTACTTTTGGTGCCCTCATTCGGAGCCCAAACATCTTCCGGCTCGGCCGCCATTTTGATGTCAACTATGCATGCCCTGGCTATGGGTGGAATAATCCCAACGCAATGACGTAAAGAACCATTCGTAACGACCCTAACGGTAGGGTTCCACACAGCAAAACACCTCGCAAATTTCGGCCAGCGAAAGTTTGCCTCTGGGGCGTGGTCGCGAAAACAACACGCAAAGACCACAACATTTTTTTAAATGTCCCGGGCTGTCGGAAGACAGGGCGGTAAAAATGCACAGCAGCAAACCATCGGTAAAATGTTAGCTCATAAATGCTCTGGTAACCTGGCTATTTAGCCTAGCTGCCTCGCTATGTTTACAATGAAATGCAATGTCCGAACATGCTAGCGGGTGACCTGTCGGCTAGCTGAATCATTTTGAGTGTTTAAACTATCTACAGTGGTCTATTTGGGGGTGTGTGTTTGCCCTGTTTAAGTTCGTCGTAGCAATCCGTGTTGCTACAAGCGTCAATGTTCGCCAACAAAACATGTAATCAAAAAAATGCACAAGTAGCCTGGCTAGCTATAGCTGCCTGGCTAGGCTACAATGAAATCCAATGTCCGAACATGCTAGCGATCAGCCTGTCGGCTAGCTGAAAACTTTGAGTGTTTAAACTAACATATTCAGTGATCTATTTAGTAGTGTATGTGCCCTAACTAAGTTCGTGTGTCATATAAAACACAATTCGTGTTGATAGAAATACCGATGTTCGTGTAGAAACATTTTAATCACATCAAAATTTTCATGATACGGCGCCGATAACCTCCGCCATCTTGGTCAGACATTTTTTGTAACTCCTGCCTACAAACACAAACACGCGGACCTGATTGGTTCTCGAGGGGTCCTCATTTGAATAAAGTTAAACTTTCGTCAACTTTATTTCGCTCCCCTCGGCGATTCGCTCTCATCTCGCTCAATCAGGGCGAATTTCGTCTCCATTCAACCTCAATGAGAGCAAAGTGAAATTTCGCTGTGTGGAAACCTACCGTAAATACCGACTCGTAATGCCCCTACAGTAAGTGCCATGTGTGGACACCAGTTGCAATGGTTTATCTATCTACCAGGAGGAGCAGTGATTGCCGAAACCGAAATCAGCTGTTTTTACTACATTTGATGAGTGCTGTATGAGGGAGTGTCCAGAGCATATTTTCATATTATGACCATATCATGTTGATCAGGTTGGAAAATATTCTGCTAACAGGCTATATATAGATTGTTTATAGCGTCTCAAGTATATACAATCTATAGGGTCGATTACCAGCGACGGTGTAGGAAACATTGCAAAAACTAGGGAGACGGCCACTCATTGTCGGCCCAACTTTGACCGACGGCCGACCATCTAACCGGTGTAACGCTGTGTCTGGCAAAGAAGTGGGGGGAACAAGCCACCCGCTGCGGCCGCTGGTTAGTTAGCTAACGTTAGCTTGCTAAGTCCAACCGACACTGGGCGACACTTAACATTACAGATAATCAAAACCCAAACAAAGTTGTCAGGCATCTGGCAAGAGCATTGTGCTTTCCTATGCTGTGACAAAATGTGTGAATGAAGAATTAAGTTGTTTAATTTTACTAATTTAATGGCCGGTTGGTGTAATTTTAACATTGCTTGGTCAACCGGAAGAAAAAGCCTTATAATGACCAGTTGTGCGTTGGAAGACGCATTGGTACTTACTGTACCGGATGTGGTGTTTACGCCCATAATTCTTCCCATTCTTCCCTACTCATGTGTACGGGGAGAACTGGCATAACCCGGGTTATTCACTTAACCCCGGTTACTGCTGTGCATGTAAACGCACTGACTGACCATCCATTGCCCTAGTTTTTGCGGTGTGTCACGCACCATCGCAACTCGTAGTCCTTACGTCGTTTTTTTTCCGGCTGAATTAACGTCGTAGAGAGAAATCCATCTGATTGGCTATTCAGCTTAAGTTAATTAGATACAAGAAGAAAATCCACAGTCAAGAAACCAAGCAAACAACACACAGAAGGCTCTCATTTTTTATCTTCAACTTATCTGTTCAATCGAATACACATAGAGATGTCAAAAGTGGCAAAAAATAATGTCTGAATGTTCCTTCTAAAAAGACACCAAGGTTTTTGGCATGGGGTTTAACACATGGACAGGTTGCCAAGGCTGTTAGTAATCACTTTGATGATACTACAACTTCAGATTTGCTTTCATTCAGCTGTAGGAAATGTTGTGCTATCCAACCTTTTATGTCCTAAAGGCAGTTCATGAGACTCCTAAGACTGATCTTTTGGTTATAATTCAGACACAGTCACTGAAATTCAGTTAAAACATTCAGACTTTATGCAGCCTATTAAAAAAAACTACATTCTTCAGCTGCACCACTCAGAAATCTCCAATATTATAGGAATTATGTTCCATTAGTGTGAACAATTACATCATGAGTGATAGATATAATTATTTATACGTGTCTAAAGCTTCATTCTGATTTCAACAATTTAAACTGAGATTAACCGACAGCTGACTGTGTGTGCATAGAGTCAGTGTTATAAAAACACAATGACTAGCTATGAGGGGGACTTGATGCTTTGTCATATTTGAATGTTCAAAGATATGACTGACAGCGCATAAATGCAGTAACTTTAGCTAGTTCTGAGTAACAAACTAATATCCAACCAAGATTCAGATTCTGACGTACAGTAACCTCCGCTAATGCGCTTTGATATCTGAATCAATGAGGAAATAAAACAGCATGACAAAACTTACCAGGAACAAATTCTTGCTGTTATTTTCGTCCAATTCATAAATGAAAAAAAAGAGAGACTTGAGTCATAAATCATTGGGATGTTTCCGCCACTGAAACATTTTCCATTCACCCTGACACATCTTGGCCTCGGTTGTAGAGCGAATTACATCTCTTTGCATCTCTTGGCGCACATGCACTCATGCATCTTTCAGAGTGAAATTTGTCACTATGAGAAATGTGTACAGTTATGATGAGCTGCAATGACTTACAACAAAGCTTTTACTGTAAACTTGTTAGAATGTCTTGGATCTCTCTTTTTTTTATTTGTTTGACCTAAGGCATTTCGATAATCTTTCCAAAGTGCTGGAAGCAAGCTGGAATCTCCAACACAGAGGGCGTGGAACGGGTTAAGACGAATAGGCAGTCTTCACTTTAATCTTCATAATGGAAGCTAAAGAGGACTAATGATACCTGCTCTCTCCTCCTCCCCATGCCTCCCTCCATCCCTTTCTCCCTCCCTATTTCCACACCTCCATCCTTAACCCTCTGACCCTCCCTTCCTTACTGCTTCGCCGACTCTCTCTCTCTACCCCTCTCTCTCTTTCTCCTTCCTTTTACTTATTCATTCCTCTCTCTCTCTCTCTCTGCCCTTCATCACTCCACGCTTCCCTCCATTCTCGCCTCGGTTCTCTCCTTTCTCCACCTCTCCATTAGCATCCCTCCATTCCTTCTCTCCTCTGACACAGCCAGGCGTTACCACACGCACACCGCAGTGTTGTGTGTGTGTGTGTGTGTGTGTGTGTGTGACAGTGACCGATAGCTAGTCATGGTAAACGATGCAGAACTTACTTTAATAGGAGATACAAGAGGTGGTTAAAAATCTCGCTTAATGGAGAAATATGACAGACAGGGAGGGAGGGTGGAAGATGGGGGTGTGTAGATAGAGAGAGAAATGATATGGAGAAAGACACACAAGGTAGAGTATTTCTAAAGTGGAACTGTGACATCACGCCTTCCTAGCCTCATCCTAGTAGCATCACATAGCAGCCAATATCTCTCCAAGAATTCTACACCTTGGGGGCAATTCATGATGTTGCACTTAGTTTTATACAAGAAAAGTGACAGACGTGCTTTTATGAGAAAAAAGAGAGCTTGAGAGAGAAGTTCAAGTCCATCCTACTCTCACACCTGTGTATAACGGGGGTGTACTTGTCAGACTGTCTGTTCAGTGAAGTTAGAAATTGTCTGTCTAAGGGGAATTACAAACACTGTTAGAGAAGCACTTTGTTTAAAGCATGCTGAGCGACCTTTATAGTGACTGCCATTTTTACTGGTACATTATATAATTGTACTTTTGCAAGACCAAAATCTGACTTTCAAGAAAGGGAACAGTACAATTGTTATGCTTCAAAAGTTACAATTCGTAGAGTTTTAGTGGGTAATACCTTAATGAAGTAACATCTTAGCTAATCTAAGCTTTCTACTTCTGATTCATTACAATTTGGGAAATCATGCTTATGCGGGCATAGAGGGGTGATGCAGGCCTAGAGGTTTAAACTGGTCACCTGTGTTGTATACGTACGGAAGAGGATTAGGGCCACATGTGAAAAAATGTATTTGAGTTCTAAATTTATGAGAATAAAGTCAAAATTCTGAGAATAAAGTCAGAATTCTATCTCAAAATTCTGACTTTATACTTTAAGTCTGACATTAAACTCAGAACTCAAATAATTTTTTTCACATGTGGCCCTAATCCTCTTCCGTATATATGGCCTGGAAATGTTTTGTTTTTGATTTATTTCTTTAGGTTTGGTTTGAATTGACCTGAGCTCACATCTGGGTGATTAGATGTGAGAAAGTGCAGTGACGGCCTGGACAGTGATGGCCTGGACAGTGACGGCCTGGACAGTGACGGCCTGGACAGTGATGGCCTGGACAGTGACGGCCTGGACAGTGATGGCCTGGACAGTGATGGCCTGGACAGCGTGGCGTGTTGCAACTGTGATTAACCCTCATGTTGTCCTCAGGTCAAATTTGACCCATTTTGGCAGAGCAATTTACTGAAAACTGCTGCCTGCTGCTGCTGCTGCTGCTGCTGCTGGAAACAACGCTGAGAGTGGTGAGAGTGAACCAAAACAGAAAGTTGTGGGTCAAAAAAAACAAACACAACAATGAGCTGAAAGACACTATTATATAGCTCCATAGAGCTGAGGGGTACTGCAAAGTTGGTGATCATTCTTTCTCTATGGTCTCATCAGCACTTTCACATATAAGTAGGCATGTCATTTATTGTATTATAGAAATATGCTTACATGCTCTGACCACTCGATCCATTATATCCGTTACCTTTCTGAAAGAACTTGAGTGTGACCAGCAGGCGGTGGTGATGCACTTCACCAAATCCGCCACAAGATGGCGATGCTTGACCAAAGTGCCAGCACCAGTCAGCTGTATACATGAACTTCTTTTTCTTTCTTTCTTTCTTTCTCTCTTGCCTTCTTTATCTCTTTCTTTTTTCTTCTTTACTTTCCTTCTTTATCTCTTTATTTCTTTAATGCAACATCATACATCAATACTTTTGATAACACTGAAAATTCTTTGCAATTTCATTACTGTGCAATATTTAATACTTTTGATAACACTGATAATTGTGTGCAATTTTATTACTCAGCAATATCATTATTTCACACTGCGTATCACACTGTATACAAACAATATTTATCTTTCTATTTTTATATATGTATATACTATATAGCGTCTCAGAACTGTGTTTCTATTCATCCGCACCTTAATCATCTGTATATCTGTGTTTATATACTGTCTGTTTATATAAGGGTGTTTATTGTTTAAATGTTTGTTTTATTACTACTACTATTATTATAACTAATTCTATTTTTTCTATTTCTTATACTTTATGTATATTTTTTCTCCAATGTGTCTACTTAATGTGTATTTGTGTTATTCTGATGTGTGAACGTTTTTTTTCTTTAGAGCTGCTGTAGCACAGGAATTTCCCCAGTGTGGGATTAATAAAGTCTGTCTTATCTTATCTTATCTTCTTTCTTCTGTCTGTCTCTCTTTCCTTCTTTAGTGTTTTTACAATCCCTTTTATTGATCTGTGCAATATTACATTATTTTATTATTATTTTGTATTAAAAACGCAACTACCTGCACTTGTTTTTATGATGAATGTTGAATGAATGTTGTTGTTTTGGCTCATGTTATACATGGATGTGTGCAATATAGTTTTACTATTTTAAGCACCACTAGGAGGGGCACTCGCAATTTCATTGTATTCATTGTGATATAATGAAAATAAAGGCTTATTTCTTTATCTCTTTCTTGCTTCTTTCCATCATTCTCTCTTTCTGTCTTTCTTTCTTTCTCATCACTAGTCAGCATTATCAAAAGAAGTGTAGATGGAGGTCACCTGTAACTGATCCAGGGGCAGCCTCAGGTGACATATGTTATGTAATATGCCACAGAGGTTAGAATACTCCCCCTTTCTGATATACTGTGTGCTTCAATGATGGTTGGTGTCTTTCCACTGCTCTTAATAATGAACCGTTATCAATATGGGTGATACAGTATCTGTGATTGCGTGTTCCTTTTTAGCGTGTCCTCTACCGCCCTCATTTTAATACAGGGAATCAAAGACAACAAAAGGAACAAGGGGCAGTCTCTGATGAAAAGCGATAAAGGATAAAGAGATGAGGACAAAACGGATTAGGATCACAGCAGCGCCATTGTTCCTGATTTGCATGACGCACTGCTGACAAAAGAGGGCACAGTTTTATGATGCCGTGTTCATCAGCTTGACCTCCAGCGGTGATTTAGTGTAAGCACGTCCTACAGTAATGAAACACCACTGAGTTTAAAGCGGAGCTGCAGTGATTTAGCATTGGACTTACACTATACTGGGGGACTCTCAAGATCTGAATCGAAGCAACGGATGCTGAGATATCCTGACTTTTAGCTTGCTTTCACACCTGAGCTCTTTGGGCTGTTTGAACTCAACCCTGGAGCGTTTCGGGGTGAATGTTCAAACTCTGGTGATGATAACTTTTCGTTTCATAACCTTTTATGATGACACATTGCTCGTCACCTGCGTGACAACACATCATCATCATCTCTCTCTCCTTCACTCGCTGTCCGTCAGCAGCTCACATTGTTCGCCTTCTTCTAAAATATTAGAAACGCTAAAGCAGAACCAGAAAACCAAAGTAATATAAATTTGCCGTTGCTCTAGTTATTTCTGAAACTGGGAAGTGTCAGCGAGTTTCACTCAGATATTCTGTCCAATGGACCAGCGACTGTTTCCACAATGTCGCGACTTTACCATAGAATAGCAGCAATTCTAGCACTACAGGTGTGAAAGCGACCTTAGTTTCAAAGTTAGGTCTTGCTCCACAAACACTGGATCCAAAACTTCCCATTTGTTTTCCCATTCTGGTAAATGCCCACACCTTTCAAACTCAATGCTTTGTAATTACTTTGTAAAAACGTTTTAAGTCCAATTTGAGATAATCTTGATGATATCAGTTATCACTACTTATATCAGAGTAGTGCTCCCCATTGAGTAAACTGACTAAAATCAGTGGAGTGTCCCTTACTACTTTTTAGGTAAAGTGATCATCAAAGTAATCACTCCTCTCATGCCATGTTCACGAGATAGTCTCTTACTGTGTATGTTTGTTGTTGGGCAGGTAGTGTACACTGGGTTTATGAGAGCTTTTTCTCTAAAAACTGCTGCTGCTGCTGGAAACGACAAGTTTCAGCTAAACACTGAGCTGAAACTCATTATTCCGCTAAACAATGAGCTGAAACTAACTATAAATCTCCGTAAAGTATAGGGGAGCTGCAGATTCAGCTGATAATTGGCTGTGAGCGAACCCTTTCACATTGCAAGGCTTTCGCATTTCAACCAGTTCACACACTCATACGCCACACCATGTGTTTCTCACGCTGATGAAGGCACAAACGCCTCATTTGGTGCTTCTAATCAAAGTAAGGTCGTTAGGACTCGGAGATTTCGTCTTGTATCGAATGAAATAATAAATAAATAATAAAAGTCGTTAACTGAAATAAAAATACAAACGAGGCATTACAAAAAAAACGATAACTAACTAAAACTGTATAGTTTAACATATAGTTTCTGACTGGGAACCCAGAAATTCCGACAGTCAATGTCAAATTGAACACAACATAGTCCATGCCCCTCGCCTGGCATCATGGCGGTACCAAATGTTGGAAGAAAGCGGCAGAGTCCTATTTGGTTATGACTGTGTCAGATAAAAGCCAGTGCCTTTCAGTGGAATGTGGTAATATAATAATAATATGTGGACAATTTATTCAAGGGAAAAATCCCACAAATTTGAAAGTTCATTTGAGAAGCGCACACACAAGGAGGCTAACCTAGCTTACCTTAACAAGGTAAGAGAGAACACAAAGCCCCTTTTCCCCCGAAACAGAAGCTAACCTCGATACAGGGCATGGATGTATGGGTACAGGGCATGGATGTATGGGTACAGGACATTGATGTATGGGTACAAGACATGGATGTATGGGTACAGGACATGGATGTATGGGTACAGGGCATGGATGTATGGGTACAGGACATGGATGTATGGGTACAGGACATGGATGTATGGGTGGGTACAGGACATGGATGTATGGGTACAGGGCATGGATGTATGGGTACAGGGCGTGGATGTATGGGTACAGGGCATGGATGTATGGGTACAGGACATGGATGTATGGGTACAGGACATGGATGTATGGGTACAGGACATGGATGTATGGGTACAGGACATGGATGTATGGGTGCGTACAGGACGTGGATGAATGGGTACAGGGCGTGGATGTATGGGTACAGGGCGTGGATGTATGGGTACAGGGCATGGATGTATGGGTACAGGGCATGGATGTATGGGTACAGGGCATGGATGTATGGGTACAGGGCATAGATGTATGGGTACAGGGCATGGATGTATGGGTACAGGGCATAGATGTATGGGTACAGGACATGGATGTATGGCTACAGGGCATGGATGTATGGGTACAGGACGTGGATGTATGGGTACAGGGCATGGATGTATGGGTACAGGACATGGATGTATGGTTACAGGGCATGGATGTATGGGTACAGGGCATGGATGTATGGGTACAGGACATGGATGTATGGTTACAGGGCATGGATGTATGGGTACAGGGCATGGTTGTATGGGTACAGGACATGGATGTATGGGTACAGAGTGTGGATGTATGGGTACAGGACATGGATGGACAGGGCCAGGCAGCATGACGGAGACAACCGCAGGACAGAACACTACAGGCGGGCTTTAGACCAGATAGCTTCCTGAGTAGTAAATACTCAGGAACACAAGCGGCGGGAAGTGTGGGTTAATATGTGTGTTGATACTGGGATGTCTACACAACTGTGTGAAGCGATTGATTTCAAAAAGTTCGCCACTTTACTCGAAGCAAAGTTCAAAACACCTGTTGATGTCTGTCTTCTTTAGTCCATTGCTATTTAGGTTGTTTCCTGGCACACGTCACTTACATTATTTTTCACTTACTGCGGCGTAGACTGTTTACATATTTGTGCTCATCATATGTACATTTTATGTAAATTATGTGTGTTATTGTTGAATACATTGTGAATAGCCTACATATTTCTACCATTGTATGATGTTTTTGTTGAGTTATTATTACACAATACTTTTTCTGACCTTTTTGAATCTTGCCTCTGACAAATAACCCATATTACAAAAAAAAGACTAAAACTAAGCATTTAAAAAAATAAACTAGCAAACCCGCTTTAAAAACTAATTAAAACTAAACTGAATTTGACAACAAAAACAAAATAAAAATAAAAACACCAAATCTATAATAACCTTGTCTCGTATTGACTACTGCAATTCCTTGTATTCTGGGATTTGCCGATTATCTTTTTCAGCTTGTCCAGAATGCGGTTGCTAGATCGTTGACAGGTACCAGAAGGAGAGATCATATCTCCCCGATATTGGCTTCTCTTACTCTGTTACTTGTTTTTAAGGCATTACATGGATTGGCCCCTTTATATATTAACGATCTCCTTACCCTACATCACTCCTCCAGGAACCTTAGATCGTCTAATCAGTTCCTTTTAGCTCTTCCTCAGTCTCGGATTGAAAACAAAGGGTGATCATGCCTTCTCCGTTTTGGCCCCGAGAATCTGGAACAAACTTCCCATTCATATTAGGTCCTCCTCTACTGCCGAGATCTTTAAGTCTCGTCTTAAAACACATTTTTAATCTTTGGCGTATGATTTAGTTTAGGGACATTTGTATAGAAGTGTGTTGTTTGTATGATGTTCATTGTGTCTATATGTTTATGGTCTTCCTTTGTTTTTATAACATAATGTAACTTTGTACAGCACTTTCTACAGCCTAGTTTGGTTTTAAATGTGCTCTATAAATAAATTGACCGACAGATTCTCAAAACGTCTGTCATAGGCAATGTGCGCACTGCTGCTGCAGAATTTGCTACGCTATGCCAATAGCGTAGCCTTAGATGGCAAAGCCTATACGAAATAGAACATCCTCTGCTGTCGTGATTCAAAGGAAAAACATAAACAAATAGTAGACTGTGGAGCGGAAGTCCGCAGCACATTCACGCACCGCCATCATGCTGCTCTCAGACCTGGTGTGGTCAGTGGACAAGACAGCAGAAGAAAGCATTAAAGCCATAGTGCGTAGTTTCTGTCTCCCCCACGAGAAATTCTAAGTACTGACAACACCACTGTTGCATCCCCATGACACAAGCCTTCCGTGATCGCGCACCACCCTTACCCCTCCTTGTAACCAAGGAGGACACGGAGGATTAAAAAAAACAGAAGATAGACTCTTCAGAAGAGGTAATTATCTTCACTCGAGTTCCTGCGCGCAAAAGTTGCCGGACAAGGTACATGTTAAATATGAAAACCAAAAGACTGGTGGTGATGTTAGCTCAATTCTCTTAACATTGTAGGTAATATTAATAATAAAACACTTATGTTGCATGGAATTGTTATGACTTCATGACATAGAAAAGTTCTGCAATCCACTGTGTACAGTATGTACTTTGAGCTCTGCTGTTCAGTGGACATGTTTGGGGCCAGATGTTATTTTTATTTTTGATAAATTTGTATTTTATCTACATAAAACAATCTATTTAATGTGGATGAATTTGTGTGTAATTTATCAGACTGAATCAGACAGAATTGTTATAATTTCTATATATAAGTATACTGTTAGCAAACACTTGAGAGAATGAGAAGTTGGAAGTTGGGATGCAGGGGGTGCTAATAAACAAGATCTAATGATTACATTTGATATAAAAGTTCTAATCAGTCAGGAACAGGTGCGGTTTGAATTATAAATTTCATTTCATGTTTATTTGAATAGGGACAGATGCTCTAAGACATAGACATTTGTGCAACAAATCTCCAATGTACAGCATTGCAGCATTTATAGCTATTGCTAATTTCCATATGCCCGTCCCCGACAAGGGTGATAAGAAACAAACAGGAAACATTGCCACATTAAAATAGCTGTTTACAAACTGTGTGGGCTAAAACACACAAGAAGCCCCCCCCCCAACTGCTCAGGGCACCTGACTCGCAGCCCACTCACTCTGACATTTCTCCATTAGTGCATGAATAGGACCGGAGCATGTGTGAGTGTATTTCAGGCCTGTGTGTAGTGTGTAATAACAAAAGAGTGTAAATTGTAGATAGATAAATAGATAGATAGATAGATAGATAGATAGATAGATAGATAGATAGATAGATAGATAGATAGATAGATAGATAGAAAGATAGATGTTATTAATCCCAAACTGGGAAGTATTTGAAATGTGCCAAAGGCCAACTAATTTGGGCTTTTATGGCCAAAACAAAGTGTCCGGGGGTCATGCCCCTGAACCCCCCTAAATCCTGGTCTATTATACAAATCAGTTAGTGTGTGTGTGTGTGTGTGTGTGTGTGTGTGTGTGTGTGTGTGTGTGTGTGTGTGACCATGCTGAAGATTATAACTTGGTTACTGATTAACTCATGTCCTACTTCCTGAAGCCATCACAGCAGATATGAATACATACAGTACTAAACAGAGAGCAACCTATTCAGCAGCAGCACTATCATTCATTTACAGCTGGAAAATCCCATGTGGAATTGTTTGTGATACTCAGAAGAGAGAACGATAGAGAGAGAAGATATACACGTAATATATAGTGGAGCGAGATAGTGGGTGTGGAGGCTATTTTCTTTAATTGATTAACTTGCATGTTCTTTTGGTCAGATGCTCTGTAAATTATCCACAAAATTACAGTGAAAAGAATATCAACTGCCACAAACTAAAACAGGTTTTGATTCCTGTTAAATCTGGTCCGTTGATCATTGGAATGCCTGAATGTGTGTTATTTTAATACCCCAATAGAAAATATTAACATTAAGAGTTAAGGTTTAGGGTTAGCGCTTGTGTTCAGGATTCATTATAAAATTTGGGCTACAAGTGAGGTAAAAGGCTAGATAAGGTTAAAACTGATCTGGGATTAAGACCTTATTTGCAGGGGACTAGTATTACCAGGGGACCTCATGTGATTTAGAAATTACTCCCCCACATCTGTGTTTCGTGCAGCATTTGACACATTTTTCTAGTGCAAACATGCAGCTTTGCATCTGGTACACTGTGTGACTTTAGTGGCATATAATCATAACACAGCATGGAATCAAACTAAGGTGCAAACATGCCAAGAAAATTTGAATGATTTATGAATAATCAGCTCTGTTATACCTGAGTGATGCTTATTATCCTTAGAAAAGAAGGTAACCTGGTTAATGACCGTAGAAATAATCCAAATGCCTCATTTTTATGACAGTCAGGTTATAGGCTGCCGCTATAGGCTTAGATTAAATCTGGGTTAGGGTGAAGGTTAGTTAAAGGTACAGTACAGGCCAAAAGTTTGGACACACCTTCTCATTCAATGCGTTCCTTTTTATTTTCATGACTATTTACATTGTAGATTCTCACTGAAGGCATCAAAACTATGAATGAACACATATGGAATTATGTACTTAACAAAAAAGTGTGAAATAACTGAAAACATGTCTTATTTTTTAGATTCTTCAAAGTAGCCACCCTTCGCTTTTTTATTAATAAGGGAACAAATTCCACTAATTAACCCTGACAAGGCACACCTGTGAAGGTAAAACCATTTCAGGTGACTACTTCATGAAGCTCATTGAGAGAACACCAAGGGTTTGCAGAGTTATCAAAAAAAGCAAAGGGTGGTTACTTTGTGGAATCTAAATATAAGACATGTTTTCAGTTATTTCACACTTTTTTGTTAAGTACATAATTCCATATGTGTTCATTCATAGTTTTGATGCCTTCAGTGAGAATCTACAATGTAAATAGTCATGAAAATAAAGAAACACATTGAATGAGAAGGTGTGGCCTGTACTGTATATATTGTAGTCAATATTGTGAGTTCAGCCAAGCCTTTCAAGTACAGTAAGGTGTGTGTGTGTGTGTGTGTGTGTGTGTGTGTGTGTGTGTGTGTGTGTGTGTGTGTGTGTGTGTGTGTGTGTGTGTGTGTCAGTGGGAGGGGCCAACCACAGCACCTGTAACTCAGCACCTAGGAGAACAGAGGGGTGGATGTGGACAGGAAACTAGAGAGTACTAGAATAAATGACAAACCAGAGCAGTTGTGCTGTGGACTACCAACAACTCATCTTAGCTCTCACTTCTTGTATTTAATGTGATTTGCTATTGCTACCTTCAGGAGAGACTTCTAAACCCTGCAACAGGGTGCGGACGCCAAGCATTTACCTTTCTGGTTATAGGTTTATTGGCTTGATTCTTCAAACATACTCACTTCAGATGTAACCGCACTTCCACTTCTGGTTTTAGTGTAGTTCTGGATCAAGAAGGGATTATGGACTCTCCTCTAGAGAAGAAAGGGGGATTAAAAACCACCAGGTGAGACTTATTATTAACTGGCCCCATATTAGCACAGAGCTCTCCAAGTGCTACATTTGCATATAAACACAGAAGTGTAACAGAGGCCAACAGGGCAGTGGAAGCTGAACGCAGTTTCACAAAGCATTTTTTTTTGTTTCTAGAAGGCTGAATTCAGGGGTTTTGGAGTGAAGAGGCTGCAAATTGATGCTGAAACCTGCTGAAGTCAACCACAGCTGGAAAGAGACGTCTGTTTCCAACAGGTGAGTCTATAGCGTTGCAGAGCCAGTGGTGGAATGCAACAAAGTACTTATGTAAGCACCTTTCTTTAATACTTTAAGTCCATTTGGACATTCTGTGTTCCTTCTCCAGCGCCACACTCAGAACAAACTTTACATGGTAAGAATTACTTCTTACCATGTAAAGTTTGTTGCACTGGCTGCCATGACAGAATGTGTGTCAGCAATGTCATTATTTCAGAAGATTCAGTCGTCTTTAGTCCTGAAATGGTTGTTCAGCTACAATAATCGGCTTTTTAGGCTTCAAACTGTAATTTGAATGAGAGACAGCCTAGTACAGAGAAAATAGAAAGGTTTGGGAGCTATAGTGACTGACTAACTAGCAAATCCAGGCTGACTTGTGTGTTAGCTGTTAACTTGTAGTGATCTAGTGAATGGCAAAAATGAACAAATAAATCATTTTAAGTAACTTTTTTTAGTGTTTCTTAGGGTCAGCCTGTCAAACGTACCGGGTGTTAATGAATCCCAGACTTTTCCCACCACACTTACGTTATCGTAGGGTACTGCTCACGCTGCCTGCTATGGTGGGGCAGTCGCTACAAACATAGGAAGCGGGACAACCAGCGAATGAGCGGGAATCATTGGCTTGAACGAGGACGTCAATGAGTGACTTTAGTCGAGACAGCCTGGCAACTGATTGCTGAACAGGATCGGTTCTGGAACTGGGACTTCTGCTGCTTGCCCCTCAAAAATAACACAGATCGTTGGCCAGTGACATTGCTGTGACATCGTACAGGGCTTACATAGCTTACCTACATATGTTCAATGCATTCAAATGAATATCTTATCTTTATTAATGTTAATTTATACATAGACAGGTAATGCTTTAAAGAAAGGTTTTGTGGGGCGGGCAGCACTAGCTGTCGAACATGCACATATATAACAGTGTCATGGAGAAAATGACGTCATTGCTAAAAGTATTAAAGGAACACGCAACTTATTGGGACTTTAGCTTATTCAGCGTATCCCCCAGAGTTAGATAAGTTAATACATACCCTTCTCATCTCCGTGCGTGTCGTAACTCTGTCTGAGGCTCCCACCGCTAGCCTAGCTTAGCACAGATCCTGGAGGTAACCGGCTCCATCACTGGGAACTATATTCTCAGAAGGTGAAGCACTGCTGCTTGGGCAGAGTGATTAACACCTGAAAAGCACCATTGTTACTCTCTGCTCCTCACCACGGAGCTTCTCATGTGCTGCGTGCAAATCACTCCGCCCAAGTAGCAGAAGTAGCAGTGCTTCGCCTTCTGAGAATATAGTTCCCAGTTTGTATACGTTTAGAAGATGGCTGTGTCTCATGTGACCTTGTTATTTGTACACGCTGTGACTCTACAAATCACAACATGAATATAGGAAAATGTTGGCATTATTTTGTCACTTACTGGGAGCAGTAGGCTAGATGGAGCCGGTTACCTCCAGGATCTGTGCTAAGCGAGGCTAGCGCTGGGGGCCTCAGACAGAGTTACGACACGCACGGAGATGAGAAGGATGTATGGATTTATCTAACTCTGGGGGATACGGTGAATAAGCTAAAATCCCAATAAATCGGTGTGTTCCTTTACAACTTGACTGGCTTGGCTCAATAGATCTACATTTATCCCCTTGAAGGAACCGTTTCTGTAAAAACAATCGGTCCGCCTTCTGACTACTAGAACCAAAACTTTCCTGCAGATGGATTAAAGTAAGTGAGAAAAGGCTTTGTCTCAAGTGGCATGTACGTGATGGTGTGACGAAGCCTGTACTCACATGACAACAGTTCTGAGTGGTGATAAAATCAGCCTACAGCAATTGCTGAACACTACCGTCCAATACTTTTTTAAAAGGCCCCATATGATGCTCATTTTCAGGTTCATACTTTTATTTTGGGTTTCTACTAGAACATGTTTACTTAATGTCCGCTTTAATGTTCAAAAACACATTATTTTTCTCATACTGTCTGTCTGAATATACCTGTATTCACCCTTTGTCTGAAATGCTCCCTTTTAGCGCCTGTCTCTTTAAGCCCACCTCCCGAAAAAAGCCCAGTCTACTGTAATTGGTCATTGTTTTCGGCTCTTCCACATCTGCTCCCTCTGAGTCTCTGCACCATCACTGCAGCCGGGGAATGACTGTATTGTAGCTCCACTTTCTACCTATATATATAGTAGAGTTGTGACATCACAACGTAAGGAAGTCCGGACGGCCCATTTAGAGGCACAGTTTCTGATACTTTCACAGTATTATATTGCACCTTAACCGGCTATATAATCAAAAAGAAATGGAAATCTCACTTTTTACAATATGGGACCTTTAATGCAGGAATATTGTATCCTCCAGAATCAACCAGTTCTCACTCCCAATTCGTAAAATATGGACGCTTGGGCAGTGCCTCTCAGCGTCAGATACGACGCAAAAAGCACCCTTCAGCTTGTGTATGGAATACACCAGGCAGAGCAGCTGCTCCGCGGTGTTTTAAGATGACGTAGTATTAAGAGCGACATCAGTAGCGAACAGTATTAAAGCCCGAAAATCTGCATAGGGGTGTAGTTGGGGTGGTGGATGGGTCAAACAACACAGGACTTTTACCCTGGAGACCGGGGTTTGTGCCCCCCGCCATGTGTCACTGAAACGTTCATTTTATAACCCCACCCACAATTATTTTTTTAAACCCAACTGTGTTGCCGGAATGCAATAACAGGACTTTAGGGGTTTTGTTTTGATAATTAACATTTCTCTAAAGGAAAAATGTTTTATTTCAGTATATCAGTTTTATAAATGTTTATACAAATAATGTTATGGCAGGATATGGCAGGCTTTCCAAGTGGCTGAAGGGACTTTCCTGTACCCAAAAGCTCAAGGGTTGGAGTCCTGTGATACCCTCAAGCAGGGCACCAAATCCCAACCAGGTTCAAAAGTTGCTAACTGTAAAATCTGACCATTGCGTGTGGGACAGGAAAGTGGTCGATGTTTCATCACTGAAGCACACGTTCACCTGTAAGCCAGTGAAGAATTCAAACAGCTGGCTGTGATTGTAATACATTCAGGGGTTTGCTGTTTAGTGGAAATGCAGTGTGGCTTTATGTAACAGCTTTAATCCTCACTATGCATGTCCATTCTCGTGTTCACTGTGTATGAAAGTGCTGGTGCATTTCATTTTAATTTAGTGGATGCAGGAGTTTTGAACAACATGTCTGGTCCAGTAGTCTTCTACAGTACCTTTCAGGCATAACAACCTTTGCACACTCCCTCCCATGTTTGATCTCTCTCTCTCTCTCAGAGTAAACATGGTGGTTGGCAACACAGTGACTACACCCAGACAAGGGTACCTGCAGTTACCAGTTTTCAAATTAAAATGTATTGATTATTTCCATTGTCCATCAATACATAGTATTCAGGCTCTGGTAGCTCTTTTTTTGGGAAAATCTTGTGATGTGCAAGAAGTGTTTATGTATCCACTTTCTACAAGGGTCACCATACTGAATGTATGGAACACACCGAGCAGAGCAGAAGCTCAGCAGCGCTTTAAGATGACGTAGTATTAAGAGCGAGTAGTGTTAAAGCCCGAAAATTCCTCGTAGGTAGCTTGGTTTGGGTGATGGATGGGTCAAACAACACAGGACTTTCACCCAGGAGACCGGGTTTTGTGTCCCGTTTTTGTCCCGCATGTCACTGGAACGTTCATTTTATAACCCCACCCACAACCTTTTCCTAAACCCAAGTGTCCCGTTCTTGTCCTGGGTATCACGGAAAATGACCTTTTATAGGCCCACCCACGATCTTTTCTTAAACCTAACTGTCCCGTTCTTGTCCCACATGTCACGGAAACTGACCTTTTGTAAGCCCACCCACGATCTTTTCTTAAACCTAACTGTCCCGTTCAGAATTTCAGTTAAACGTACGTTCCGACCCAGAAAGTCAAAAGTGGCGCGAATAGCCATGTTGTTAGTGCATTCCATCACACAGCAGCTTTTAGGCATTTCTCAGTTTTTTTGCTACCAGACAGAATTGACGAGGAGGCACCTTCACGCAATACAAGTCAATATAGAAGAGAGTTCTATCTCACAAAGGCTCAACACCATAAGCGGAGTTTGACAATCGAGCCATGGGGCCAAAAAAAACAACATATATGTTTATTTTTAAAGCAGATTTTAAATTACATTGTAACAATTTAACAATTGGCCCTTATGAAATCCAATCGCAGCACAGCTATCTTGGAACGCAATACGCAATACGGCGGAATGCCCCGACACTTAAATTCAACTAAAATGTAACAGTGAACAATCAGTGTTCGACCTACAGTGTGTTGAGATGCCTCTCCAAACGCAGAAACAAAGTGCAATCACACCATAAAACGTTAAGACACGTTAAGAAAAAAGATCCTTACTTTGCCGTAATCCAATGACACGAAAAAATAGTAATCCACAGCGATCAGTAGATCCACTTCGCCATTTAAACAATGTGGAATAAAACGTATAAAAGTCTACACAAAAAGCGCAATCAATTAGTAAGCCAACAGCAAATTTATATACATGGCATTTAGGCAACCTTTATTGCAACGTTGGTGTGGTAAAATGTCCAGACTAGTGCAACAGTAATTTTCGTTTTTTTTGCGTCCTGCATATGCATCGACAATAGGTGAGAGCCAAAAATATTTTTTTTACTAAAGCAGTGGGCCTATATGAAATCAGATGTATTACCTACCACCATTTAGTTGTTTTGTGTTATTTAAAATATTTATAAAATATCTGGTCATGCCAGAAGTAATTTTTCCACTCATTTTTGAAACAATGCAATTACCCGTTTCAGCCCCCTGCCATTGGTGCTCGAGGCCTTGGCCTGAGCCTCTAGAGCGCTCCTCTCTGAAGGCGTTGTCATTTAAGACAGCCTTGCTGCTTGCACTGACCTCAGCTGAGAGGGTGTGTGTACTGACCGCCCTGTTGGTGCATCCCGGTTGCTTGTTGCTCCGCGGTGACCGCAGTGTGGCTACTCTCGGACCGAATCCCTCCCTTGTTCCCAAGAACTTGAGGAGTTTGTTCAGGTCGATAGTTATTCAGTTAGATGCTTTTTGTTGTCCACAAAAATTGCATCTGCTTTGCCCAGTTAGTGCGCTGGCATGTTATGTGGAACGCACGGCCCAACTAAACAGCTGGAAGAGATCCTCCCACTATGGTGCCGTGCTCACTCAGCATGCAGCGTCGCAGTGTTGGCGGCCTTGTTTGGTGGGGTGATCGTTGAGGACTTATCTGCGGCAACGTCATGGTCTGCTCCCTTTCCGTTCATACGGTTTAACCTATTGGACAACCCCCCCCCCCTCCGGGTGTGATAAACCCACATGTTCCAGTGATCCTTGATGACCCAAGGGATGTTGTGTGTAGGGCATCTTTGCTTGTACTTTGGCCCCTGCAAAGTTAGGTCGTGGCTCTACCCAGTTAATTTGCTTACTACCTGGGTGAGCAGAGGCCCCTTACTTCTCCGCTGTGGTGGCGTGGTTTTTCAGAAGTAGCTGGGCTGCGGAGTTGGCCTGGATCAGTAGTGTTGGGTCGGTATTATGTTGTGTCAGGGCGTTCATTCATCTGGCTCCACCCACTGTATCCATAGAGACCAGTAGAGAGCGGAGCCTGTGTGAGATAAAACAATGGTTACAATATTGTAACCCTATTTCTATAAGCACAGACGGAGCCCTCTATAGGGGCCCTGTCGCTCCTATGCCCCTCGCTGAAGAGGGTGTGGCAGACCGCCACACCGCTGCCTTATATACTGTGCTGGCTGCACGTATTTGAGTAGGCACGTCATGATTGGCCGGCTACGTCTATGCCAAGTTCAGTGGGCGAATGCATGCTCGGGATTGGAAGAGAGTATCAACCATAGAGTCCAGAGTCCCACTGAAAGGCAGTCAAACTCAGAGCAGCTAGAAAGTCGATACTCGCAGTCACGTCACATTTGTATAGAATCTACATCAAAAGGGACAAAGGGAGCCAAACAATAATCAGCTTTACTATAGCTGAGCGTATCACATCTTCATGAAATGAGAATGAGAATGAGAAAGAGAAAGAGTGAGAGAGAAAAGAAAAGAAAAAAAGAAAACAATGTGGGTCAGTTTCTGTTTGCTCAGCTGCAATAAAAACTTGCCCTAGGCCAGAAGGCAATCAGCAGCTGACCTGCAGCCAGTTTGTATGCCAGCTGGAACAGTTGTCCAAATAATGGAACAGTATGTGGACACCCCTGTGCACATACAGTACTTTTGGGTAGTTTTGGGCTGTGGTGATTTTTGTAGTTTGGTCTCAACACATTTGTTTCTATTAAAGTTTGACATTTTTGGGAAATGCACTTATTTGCTTTCTTGGCGAGACTTATATGAAGAGACTATTCTTATGTCTGTATGCTAAACATGAAGCTAGAGCAAGCAGGAAATGAGCTTAGAATAAAGGAGCAAGGGGAAGCTTGATTTTAGTTTTTGTCACTGTCCTGTTTTAACATAACAACATCGGCGTGCACAAATCCAGCTCCGTAAAGAAATAATTACACAGAACCAATCCAACACCACTGTGAGCCAGACCTCAACACCAACAGCAGCAGTGTTGGACCTCATTGATGCTTTTGTGTCTGAATGGAGAAAATCCCTGCAACAGGTTCAACATCTGGTGGAGAACCTGAATACAGAAGATGGAGGCTGTTATAGGAGCACAGTAATGCCCATGGTGACGCAATCACGTTACACTTTCACATATGGCTGCGATGTTGGGTCTCCACATGCATTGGGCCATACAGCATATTCTGCTGTTGCTGTACCTGACATTGTGATCACTTCGGATAATATAATAAGATAAATAATGTGTTTTTTTTTTCATTGGCTGATAAGCTGAGTAAACAGCAGGAAAGATCAGCTCTGAAAATAAAATGTGACCTGACACACACACACGCACGCACACAAAGACACACACACGCACGCACGCACACACACAAAGACACACACACACACACACACACACACACTGATGACACACCGACACACACATGGTAACCTGAGCATGTATGCATCCACAGCATATGGAGGCTATTGAATTACACTGAAATATTAACAGTGCCATTGGTGGATAGATAGGTGCTCACACACACACACACACACAGAAATATGTACATACTCAGAGACGTGCACATGCCGTGTTTGTGTGTTTCAGATTATTCCATTTTTTTATCTCTTAGTGTTTTTGTCCTATTTCTTTTTTATTTTAACCTCCTTTTGTCCCGTTTTCCCTCTCCACAGCTCTCCCTCCCTCCATCCCACCATTCATCCATCATGTCAGAGCCGTCTCCAGGCTGGTGGAAGCTGACTTTCCTGAGGAGAAAAAAATCCCAGCCCAAGGTTCTGTATGAAATCCCTGCAGAGTTTGTTTCCAACGCCTCCACCGGTCAGCATGGGTCCGGCCCGGCCACGGGAGCTGCCGCCCACCCAGAGGACATGGTGCACGACTCTCAGCTGGACGCCCGACTGGAGAGGATCATGGATAAAACAGCCAGCAAAGGGCGCCAGGTCAAAGTTTCTCACTCTGGAAGGTTTAAGGAGAAGAAGAAAGTGCGAGCCACTCTGGCGGAGAACCCAGAGATGTTTCCAGGAGAGGACGCTGCCAGAGATGACAACCAGATGGCTGGGAAGTGACAGGACACACATTAAACATGAACAGTGATGTATTAATTGGGAGAGGTTAAAGCTTGGCGTTTGGGTTTACAGCTCTCTCTCCCCTTGTTGTCAGTTGATGGAGCCTAAATTTGAGAAAACTCTCCTTAATCTTTTTAGAAGGAGAACCGTCTTCAAAATGGCCACAAAGACACTCATCAGAATAAGTTACATTTAGACTTTAAATTGTGGAAAAATGTGCCTATATAGTTTATATTTCTATAGAGAAGATGAGGTTTTCCCATTCACTTCAATACAAAAAAACATCCAGTGGCCACTAGAGGCACCGGTGTCAGCTGCTGCATTATCTACTTGATAATAGAACTATGGTGATTGCAGGAATTAAACTTCAACATTTTCAGTACAAGATCTTCAACCCTCACCTAGTCCACTGTTTTGTTTAGTTGTACCGGGATCAAACATGTGACCTTTCCGTGACTGGATGGAATATTTAACTAGTAGACCATGCCAGCTGTGTGTGATAGCCACTGTGACTGGACCTTTGGACCTCATGTGACACTGCAACTGTTCAGCAATGTACCTTGAACTCAGAGTCAGAATCCAAAAATGGCTTAGCTTAAATTACTAAAAATAAAGTTGATCTACCTTTGGAAAAAAATAACAGGGTAACCAATATTGACTCTAGATTGGAGATAAATAATGAGATTCATAGATATATATATATTTATATATGTAATTTAAAGGGGGGATGGGTGGCTTACAGCCCACCTAACAATAAAACCTGGCAAGACATTTTCATGTAAATCATCCTTCTCCTTCTTCACCCTTGAATATGTTTTCTTCTGGCCAGCTGCATGATGGAAACATCATCGAACCCCCACACTCGCTCAGTGTGAATTCTCCGGATAATGATTCACACATGGGCTTAATCGGACATTACACAGACTTTGTTCTGGGGAGCTGGCAGGATAGACTCATTTTAATGTCATGTTCAATTTACATTTGTGTTATAACATTTAGCTTTTCCGGTAATGTAAGTTCAGGGTTGCGGTGCATGTGTGAAAGGGGCTACTGCAAGATATTTTCCTACTTACACTTCGTGGTATCTATTTTCTTTTATTTTCTTTTATCTATTATTTTTGCATATCTACTGTAATTTCTCCTGCAACTCCAATAGAATGGAAATTTCTGTAAAGACCTGATCACGCTTACATTTAAAACAATGACATTTAACATTGAAGTTTTCACATTGATACACGTTTTCCCCCTCTTCAATAACTCTTGGATGAAATTATGTACAATCCCAATGTCAAGGGGGAGAAAATGGCCCTCTACATATAAACTAAAAAGAACCTTGCGGAGCTATTGGGACTGACTAGCACTATGTTCTGGCTGACTACCGTCTAAGCTCACCAGTAGTAGTATACCTAAGTAGTAACTTTAATTGAAAAGTAGGCAATTAAAATGGGCAACTGGCCCATATTGCAATACAGCAAACCTGGAGCAAGGTAGTATTCTAGCATAGAAAGGTGGGTTAATGGGGGCCTAGCAGTTTCATTTTAAATCAAGTCCACATAGCAGGTTTATCCGGCTGTGTCCCTGCGTCATGTATCTATAGGTCAATTGGTCAACAGCTTCTTTAATATTTGAAAACCTACTGAAACACTCTGTCTTGGTTGAATATTTCGCCATACCTGTCAAATAAGTTCACCCTGACACATTAGCTGTGACATTAGCTGCAGTACTAAAGCATATGTACAGTGGTTTACCTTTTTTTAATTAAGGCAAAATCCATGTCTTGTAATGTAATCAACATCTAGTAAAATATTAAATTTAACCTGAAACAGCAACATTCGTTGGTCGTGTATAAAGTTACAACTTGTTGTTTTATTAATCCAACTGGGGGAGCTGTGGATCTTTATATACACTACCAGTCAAAAGTTTGGGGTCACTTAGAAATTTCCATTCCACGCCATTATAGACAGAATACCAGCTGAGATCAGTTGCATTGTTTTTTTAACCGGGGCAGCAGTTTTCAGACATTATGTGCTTACATAATTGCAAAAGGGTTCTCTAATGTTTTCTTGGGCAATGTAGATATTGCATTAAAGATTAGCCACCCTCTCAGATCAGCTGGTATTCTGTCTATAATGGAGTGGAATGGAAATTTCTAAGTGACCCCAAACTTTTAAACTGGTAGTGTATATGAGTGTTAAGTGAAAAGGAATGAATGTAGTCTGGTTCGGCTGAAATCAGCAGCATCAGCATCTATCTACACACCCTCTACACTGGAAGACAAACACTGCATCCCTAAAATACAGCCACAGCAAACAGCCAACCTTCACATGCTGTTGCCAGTAAAGCCCAGGAGAGGGCGGCATTGTTCTACCCAGAAACCTCATATTCAACAGATTCAACTACTACTCTGGTTTTTGTGTGAAAGTTTGCCTTAGAAGCTTGTTTTCTGGATATATGTCGATCTCTCTTACGGCATCCGGATTATAGTTAAAGAGGCTATATGTAACTTTCAGTTTGTGTTGATTCTAGCAGCTCCTTTGGACAAAAGCGATAGTGTTTTTACCACACCTGCTGTCGTAAAGGTCTTTTCTTTACGGTGCTGTATTGCCCACTGTAGCCTATAGTACCGAGTAAGTGTTACGGGGAGGTCATACAGTTGCGATGAATGTTTTTCTCAGACAAAAAATCATTCATTTACAATAAAAGAATAAGTTACAGATGCATTGTTGCATTTCAAGTGTTGCATACGGTAACTTAGCCTACATTGGATGTATCGTGAGCTAAACCGGGTACCGCTATGACTGTCACTGTGTCACAAGCCAAAGCATTGCTGTAGCAACCAACGTAATAATAACTTAGATTAATATAGCACATTTCATGAAACCCACGGTTGCTTTACAGCGGGTAGACAGTACAGGGCGACAAGAGAAAAGAAAATAGTAGGCCAACACAGACTTAAAGAAATAAAACGTCCGCGCTAAATGGAAGGGGGACATAATTTAATGTGGGCTGCTGACGTACAACCACATCACGCATTGTAAAGTTATTTTATGAATGAAATAGACATATTACATACCTGAGGGTCAATTCCGAGTGGGTTTTGAATAATTTACAATCCCGTAATTGTCTCCATCATTTGAAAGCCCAACCGAGTGTGACTCGCGTTATCACCTATTGTCTTTCACTTCCCCTTTCCCTTTTTGCATTTAGTTCTTCGTTTAATTTCTTTTCTGTGATGGTCCTGCACCGGTATCAGCCATAACTACAGCAGATAACTTCTAAAATAACATTAAAATACAGTAAGGCCTACGTAAATAAATCTCAAGTCCTGCTTCCTTTTACCTGGCTCAAAAGGCTGGATACTAACCATAGACCAAAAGTAACCAAAGTGCTGCAAGTGCCTTAAACCTGCATTCTATCTGAATTCCAGCAGGGGGCGACACATGCGGTTGCAAAAGGAGTTTGGTTTCTGTAGAAGTCTATGAGAAAGTGACCCACTTCTCACTTGATTTATTAACTCAGTAAACATTTTTGAATTATGGTCTCGTTGATTTTGAAATCGACGATTAGGCAGGGCGTGTTTTAGGCTATGATTTGAGTGACAGTTTGCGGCCTGTCTTATATGTAATATAACTATGGGACAAAGATATATTTAAAACCTAGCGAAGCTAAATCTTACCTCGAATTATGTAGGCTAGCTTTCAGCAGCAGTTGCATCCAGATTGCCAGAGAAAGTGTGTAACGTAATGTAGGGTGTAAGCAGCGTTGCCAACTCTCAGCTAACGTCTCAGTCAGATACCGTCACAGTCAGATACCGCCCAACAGTCTATGGCTCCTCCCTCACGTCTAAAATCTTCACATCTGCAACCAAGATCAGATCTCCACAAACCAATGGGTGACGTCACACATGCTCTGTAATATTTACAGTCAATGATATCAGAATGAAATATCAGAAACATCAGAATGTGTTACTGTAGCGCCGTCTGCCTGCCAGAAATCATTCTGTGACTGCGTGGGAAAAATCGAAAAACCATATTTTTATAGTTCACTATTAGTCTCATTTGCTGGTCATTTAAGACCATTGTATGAAAAATGACAGAGTTTCAGAAACATTATAAAGTTACATATAATCACTTTAACATCGAGTGAGTAGATAAACTGCAGACTGTCTCTTTGAGACCACTTACTAATACCAGTTTTGAGTCTGGGTGAAATGAATGTGAACATGATGATACTGTATTCTTCTCCAGTGCTTAAGTGCTCCCACAGTTGCTGTCATCAGCGTGGCTCCAAAACTTGGGATATGTATGGGCCTACTTTTTTATTTTGTAGATTAATTGTTTTATAAATAAAGTTTGTCTGATTTTAAAAGCAAATTATTTGATCTTGTAATTGTATTTTTGATGTATATACATGCCAAGTATAACAGCTTTCAGTAATAGAAAAGATTTCAAAAGAAGCATTATTCCTGTCTGCACAGAGTTGCTGTGGTCACTTCAAACCACAAGGGGGAGGTCCCACTCCATCTAAAAACCTCATCAAGATTCCTGTTATACTCTTTGAAATTACGTATAATGACACATTACATATACTTGGATAAACACTGTCCAGCTCACATCCCAGATTAAACATATCTTTTTATTACTTATCATTTTAGGGTGAAATTATCATTATATAATGATTATAATAACTTCATTTATATAGCACCTTTAAAAACAAAGTTTACAAAGTGCTTTGACAGACAAGCAAGGAAGATGAGGTCAGTGAAAATAACCAACAGCTAAACAGTTGGGCCGGAAAAGCCCACTAAAAGATACAGATCAAAACGGAACAATACAGTGAGACAATCAAAAGGGAATAAAAGGGGAGTAAAAAGAGGCATCAAATAAAAGCAAGTCTAAAAAAAATGGGTTTTGAGATGTGATTTAAAAGAGTCCACTGATGACAACATTCCAGGTAAAACTGTTTATTAAAGCTAAGAAACAACACTACTCAGAAATATGAAAATGAACGTTTTCACTTCCGCTGAAATTTAGCTTCAGAGCAAAGTGAAGCCAATATCTCAGTTAACAATCTAATCTGTAATCTAATCTCTAATTCTCTGTAAAAAAACAAAAAACTTTGTGTTAAAACTTTGAATTTAAACATCAGTAACTACTCAATGCATCTAAATAAAACACACACACACTCACTCACTCACACACACACACACACACACACACACACACACACATTATTTGTATAGGCTATATTTTATTAGATACACATAAACGGTATATTGTTTGCTTTTAGGGTGACAATCAACATTAAAGAGAACAATAGAGAATTATGTAAGGGATAATGACCTGCTTGCTCTACATTATCCCGCTTGTTACACAGCGACTTGCTCTTACTCTTACTCTTACCTGTAACCTGTAATCAATAATTTGACACAAAACCTAGATTTTAAATGATTTTATTGACTTAAAATTGTCCTCCAGAGTCTAATCAGAACTGGGTCCATAGCAACAGTCTGTTATCCATAGCAGCGGTGGATAGGGCAGTGTATCGTTCAAAAATCTTCAATAGCCTACTGCTTCCGATACTGTGACTTCTATACCGCTCCCCGAACAATAGTTTTTTTTCCATACCAGTTTTATAAAATCCCTTTTGACAAAAACCAAAACAACAAATTAAAACATTATATGTTACGATCCAAATCTCTTTTCTCAGCTCCTTAATGACTATGTGACGCACACTGTGGTCAAGTTTCTCAAAATACAACAACACACACACGTGAGCCGGTCTCTGTGTGTAACGTAGTGTTTAGCCTGCGTGTTTCTACGATGTGTAGACAGCCAATCAGCAGTATTATTAGATCTTGGTAGAAGCATCTTGCATGTTATTATATTCAGGGTGCAAACTACGGGGGAGCTCGGCTCCCCTTAATAAGACATGGGCTCCCCTGAAAACATGATTTGTGAAATTTTGGGGGGTCTCTAAAAATATTGACAATGTGTCATTTTAACGTGTAATTTCAGTTTTGTGTAATGTGATCATCGTGGATTATTATGTGTAAAATTGCAAAAATATCATTCATTCATGCATGACGGTGATTTAAACCTAATTCACTTCAATAAAGATAACTATACATGCTATTCTTGTTATGAGCATCAAGGCGTGTTGGCGCTGCGGTTCAAATTCAACTCATGTTTAGTACATGTTAACTCAAAGATTCGTAGAAAAAATATAAACGTTGGAGGCCATTAATTGGCACGCAAAGTCCTTGAAATCCATTCTGCAGTAAGCATCATATAACCATGGCAAAAAGAAAACAAGGCAGTTTCATTAATTGCGGTTTTACTAAGAAATTGTGTAGCGATGATGTTAATAGTACGACCAATTCACCTGCTGCAAGCCCTGTTAGCACACCTCCCTCCGGGGTGACAACGCAAGAAGAAGCTGAAGAAATAATGTCCTCTCTGGCTGAAGATGGTGGTGGCAACAGCTCTTCAGAGGCCGGTCACCATCCTAACCCCTCTTGCTCCTCTCTCTCCCGTTAAATTGAAACAGCCAGCAGTGGAGAGACTGGGAGAGCCGATATGCATGTCTGTTTGTTAAGGATCGAAGCTTGGGGTGCGTCGCTAAGGAATTATGGTATTCTTCGGACTATTTGTGGGTGGCTGTTTGCTGTTTGACATATCTATTCCTGTCGATAAAGTATAATAGGGTAAATCCTGTATAGTGCATACACTTGTAGCTGTTATGTATCTTTGTAAATCATTGTAAGTTGCAAGCGCACGATCTCCTGCCACTGTATAGTTCGAACACTGATTATATTATAAATATATATTATTGGCTCACTGACGCTGATGAGATTTACTCCTTAGGTATTGAAAGTGGGTATTGAATGATGAGGCCTTTTTTGATACCCGATACTAAGGAGGCAATTCGGTCGGTGCCTAAAAAGTATCATACTGTAGTTTGGTACCCAGCCCTACTGGTAGAATTTCGTAATAAAGTATTCAACAAAGCCATGCAATAAAAAAAATATATTACCGTGTGAAATAAAGAGGATGAAACCATTTTTAAACATTTTATGTTGATGATATAACAGTAGAAAATTGTATTTGCATTGAAAAAGGATTTTTGTGTTTTGTATTTTCTGTATATTTATCTTAAGGACCCCTTTGAAAATGAGATGATTCAAGGATCTCAAGGGGTTGTTTTTGTGTGTGTGTGTGTGTGTGTGTGTGTGTGTGTGTGTGTGTGTGTGTGTGTGTGTGTGTGTGTGTGTGTGTGTGTGTGTGTGTGGTGTGTGTTCGGCATGTAGTTTTGTGTTCAGTTTCAGAAGCAGAGTGGGTCTTTAGCTGATTGTCCCTCCTCACACTTACACAGAGACACCAAAGAACCAGATGCAGACCTGATCTTAAACCTGAGCATGGGATAGAGCGGTTCAGTGAATGTGGTGTTGAAGGTGTGGAGGTGGATCAGTGTGTCAGCGGAGACTCTGTAGAAGGACAGAACGCCAGCAGGCCAGTCCACATACACTGCTACTCTGCCAGCATCAAACGATGAACGGATGCCCCGTATGTCTGTTGTTCTCTTATTGTGACAGGCAGAGAAACCATTACCAGAACAGAAGAGACCCCAGGACTTGTCGTTCTCGCCAAGACAACCCTCGTCATCCTGCCCTTTCCTTTTGATTCCTTTGTATGCCACTCCAATGTTAACCCATCCTTTCCAGTCTGCCTCCCAGTAAGAGCGCCCAGTCAAACCGTCTCTACACAGAACCTGCTTCCAGTGGTGAAATCGCTCTGGATGATCGGGGTAAGGCTGATCCTCTTTCACCTCCGTCACCTTTCTGTTGTCCTCAGACAACATCAGCTTCCTGTTCGCTGTGTTCGGGTCCAGCATGAGTTCACAGGCATCTGACGGGGAGAATAAGACAACACAACAAAGATCGATTTTAGCTTAACGTGTTCTGGTTAATTCATGATTCATTTGTTAATTAATCAGTTGAAGATTAACTCTGCCGAAGTGGTTGTGTTTGTTGACACTGTCAGTTTGGAAGCAGGATATCCCAAGTTATGCTATCTGATTTGAACAAGGAAATCCTTATTTGAATCATTTTATATATATATATATATATATATATATTATATATATATATATATATATATATATATATACAGTATGTTTGCTCATGATGTTCTTATTTATCTTTTTTTTAACATGAACAAAATAAACTAAATTAAACTAAACTTAAATCTGATCAAAGTTAAGTCATTTTTTAGTTTTTGATGCTTATCCAGACTGAACAATGCCATGTGGCCATTGATCATTTTAAAGTTTAAAAACATGTGAGACATGGAGGCAAATCAAATCAGTACAGGTCAAATCCATTTTAACCTTCAACTTCACCATTTCCATTCTGAATCTTTTTTTAAGTTGTCTTTTTCATCACTTCTTTAAGTTTTTAAGTTGTCTTTTTCATCACTTCTTTAAGAATACATCAGGAAAGTTCAACTCACACATGAAGGGTATCAAGCGATGCCTTCCACCATGGTCAACACTGAGGCAGAAATGACAACAGAAGCAATGGGATAAAAATACAGATGGACAAATTCACACACTGTGAATTAGCTGTAACTTTACACTAATGTAACCTACCAGAGAGTGTCCAGTCTCCAGTGTGGATCCTCAAGTCCAGTGGAAAGCAGTTTCACTCCTGAGTCTCCTGGATGATTGTAGCTCAGATCCAGCTCTCTCAAATGGGAGGGGTTGGAGCTCAGAGCTGAGGCCAGAGAGACACAGCCTTCCTCTGTGACCTGACAGCCTGACAACCTATACATATAAGTATAATATACATAAACATATGTGTTACATGACTGATGTTCTAACTAGTGGCCTGCATTTTCAATTAGTTAACATATATGGCATACTGTTAATGGACAAATTTCCTCCGTTACACACAACTGACTTAGTGATCAAATTTGCATTTTAAATTCTCCATTGAATGTCATGTCATATGAATTTTATGCATCCTTACTGATATTCAAGAACAAGAGTGGTTTACATTTTCGCATTTATCTCTCGGCAAGAAAGCAAAAAAAATCTGGAAAATAATGTAATATTGCAACAATGCTCCCAACATTTAGGCCAGTGCCTTGCATGGTAGCCTGGCGCCATTGATGAGTGTGATGACTGTAAGACATTGTGAATGATAAAAAAAAGTGCTACATAAATGCAGTCCATAAAATGTAAAAGCAGTTCAAAGTCAGATGTGCTTACATGCCTATCCACCAACCAAACCTCCACTCCACTACATACAGTAAAGGGAACACTACTTTGTATTTGCACTCAATGTTGGTGCTGGATGTAAATTGTGACCTGCAGAATTGTCCATTACAAACTTAATTACTACTGATATCAGGCTGAATCAAACACATACTGTATATGAACAGGCAAAACTTTGGATGTCTATGCAGTTGACCATAAGATCTGCTTTTTTGATAATTAATTTAATTGGTTCATGACTTCTGACCTTAGAGTTTCCAGTCTACAGTGTGGACTCTCTAGTCCAGGAGAGAGCAGCTTCACTCCAGAATCCTGCAGCTCGTTGTTACTCAGGTCCAAGTCTCTCAGACTGGAGGACTGCAAGCTGAGAATGGAGGCCAGAACTTCACAGCTTTTCTCTGACAGGTTACAGCCACTCAACCTGACGAGAAAAATACAAATCAGAAAGGTAGTACACAATGCTGCTTTAATCTCTCTTCTTGAAACAATCTTTGATATAATCAACTTATCTAGTTACATATCTTCACTGAAGGCTTTGACTCCTGGCAACAAAAAACAATCTTTCCAAAATGAATGGATTATATGGAGCCCCTAAAGGGCAACACAGTCTCACTCCTAGTGTGTCAAAAACTGACGCTTGGTCAGGGGCCTTTCACGTTTGATACCCCCCTGAGTCTGCATGAGATACTGAAGGACGCCTTTTGCGTAAGTATCAAACACTCAAAGCGTCGGTTTTTGAAGCGATGGGAGTGAGAGACGTGCTGGGAGTGAGACTGTGTTTTTCTCTTTTTTATCACACTTCTCATGAGCAAAAGATACTTTATGTTGCGCGCAAGAAACTTTTTCGTGAGCATGAGATAATTATCTTGTATAGTACTTGATAAGTATCTTGTGACCATTAGAAACCATCTAAGGCTAGCAAAATTATGCTAACGCAGTAGCCTACTGCTAACGTTATGTGGCTAAAGTTAATATTTCACATTCACAGCTAACACAGCTAACAGCTAACAGTTAACAGTAACCTTAGCAGTGCTCACGAGAAAGTATCTCATGCTCACGAAAAAAACAAGATATGGAAATATGGTTCCGTACGGAATTGTCCGATATGAATTTAATTCCTAATGATGTGTCAAACACATCTGTGAAAAGGCATAACTGTAAAAGCCTAAACACTTGCTCAAAAGATCTGCTTCATTGGTCATGTCTTGAAATGGTTCCTGACTACTGACCGTAGAGTTTCCAGTCTACAGTGTGGACTCCGCAGTCCACCAAACAGCAGCTTCACTCCTGAATCCTGCAGTCCGTTGTTACTCAGGTCCAGCTCTCTCAGACTGTAGGACTTGGATGTAAGAATACAGGCCAGAGCTTCACAGCTTCTCTCTGACAGCTCACAGTTTCTCAGGCTGAGGCATTAGTGACAGAAGAAAAAAAACAGAACAAAAAACTTCTAAAATGCTTCAATTTTATAACAAGAAAAAAGATAATTAGTTGTGGTATTAGATTATATTATTTACTGTGGGTAAAACATTTTCTTTAAAGTTCTGTCACTTTAAAATATGCATGGCCGTTTTTTTTGAGTACTTTATTTATAGATTTTCAAATTACAAAACAAGAAACAACAAAGATACAATGTATTAAAAACCTGTCCCAACCCCCCCACCAAGGCTCAAAATATGCAATGCCGTTTTTAAGGAAATGAAGCACATTATTATTCCTAGTTTAATTTGCCCATATAAGCAGTAAGTCATGTTTAACACAGTGCAGGATATTTAATTTTTGTTCATTATATTGATGTATATGTATGTATGTATGTACCTAGAGGAGGTCAAATATGGACAAAGACAAGGTGTAATTGTCGATTTACATTTCTGTTCTACATGTAGGCTATGTGTGTGTGTGTGTGTGTGTGTGTGTGTGGTAACGAGTGTTTCCATATAGGCTATGTAGGTTCAGGGATGAATGTTCAAGAACAGTCTTGTGATGGCATTGTTTGTTCCAGAATAAAACCACTCCACTGTTGGCCTTTGGTGTCTCTCCATAACAACGCAATATCACACCTGTTACACGCTGCTAATTTAGATTGTATAGTATGTCTCCCCATTTATCAGTGTACATACCATGATATTCGTGAAGATTTGACCACTTGCAGCAGCCTCAGGAGACCTTCCTCTGAAGCAGAGTACTTCCTCAGGTCAAACACATCCAGGTCTTTTTCTGATGACAGTAAGAAGAAAGCCAGAGCTGACCACTGAGCCGGAGACAGTTTGTCTGTGGAGAGACTTCCTGAACTCAGGTACTGTTGGATCTCCTCGACTAGAGAATGATCATTGAGCTCGTTCAGGCAGTGAAACAGGTTGATGCACCTCTCTGGAGATGGAATCCTTCTGATCTTCTTCTTGATGTATTTGACTGTTTCCTGATAGTTCTGGAAGCTGCCTCCTGATGGTATCAGCAGTTTTTGCAAAAGGGTTTGATTGGTCTCTAGTGAGAAACCTAGCAGGAAGCGAAGAAACAAATCCAGATGTCCATTTGGACTCTGTATGGTCATATCTACAGCACTTTGGTAGAGTAGGTTTACCTTAGATTTGTCCCTTAACAGCGGAGACCAGCAGGATCTGGACTGTGGCTCTGACAGTAGGTTGACACCGGTGTTGATGAACTGCACATAGACGTACAGAGCAGCCAGAAACTCCTGAAAGCTCAGATGGACGAAGCAGAAGACCTTTTCCTGGTACAGCCCACACTCCTCTTTAAAGATCTGTGTGAACACCCCTGAGTAGACCGAGGCTGCTGTGATATCGATGCCACACTCTCTCAGGTCGGATTCGTAGAAGATCAGGTTGCCTTTCTGCAGCTGCTCAAAAGCCAGTTTCCCTAGAGACATGATGATCTTGCTTGTCTCGGTGTTCCAGAGTGGATCGGTCTCAGCTCCTCCACGATACTTGACATTCCCTACTTTGGATTGAACCACCAGGAAACGGATGTACATCTCAGTCAGGGTCTTTGGCAGCTCGTCTCTTGTTTCTGTTCCCGTTACATCTTCCAGAACTGAAGCGGTGATCCAGCAGAAGACTGGGATGTGGCACATGATGTGAAGGCTTCGTGATGTCTTGATGTGGGAGATGATTCTGCTGGCCTGCTCCTCCTCTCTCAATCTCTTCCTGAAGTACTCTTCTTTCTGTGGGTCGGTGAACCCTCGGACTTCCGTCACCATGTCAACGCACTCAGGAGGGATCTGATTGGCTGCTGCAGGTCGTGTGGTTATCCAGAGGCGAGCAGTTGGAAGCAGTTTCCCCGTGATGAGGTTAGTCAGCAGCACATCCACTGAGGCAGACTCGGTAGCATCAGTCAGGATCTCGTTGTTGTGGAAGTCCAGAGGAAGTCGGCACTCGTCCAGACCGTCAAAGATGAACACAACCTGGAACTTGTCAAAGTTGCAGATTCCTGCTTCTTTGGTCTCAGTAAAGAAGTGATGAACAAGTTCCACCAAGCTGAACTTTTTCTCTTTCAGCACATTGAGCTCTCTGAAGGTGAATGGAAATTTGAACTGGATGTTGTGGTTGGCTTTGTCTTCGGCCCAGTCCAGAGTGAACTTATGTGTGAGGACTGTTTTCCCTATGCCAGCCACTCCCTTTGTCAGCACCATTCTGATTGGTTGATGCTCTCTGCCAGGCGATGGTTGGAAGATGTCTTCACATTTGATCATAGTTTCTGGTCTTGATGGTTTCCTGGATGTTGTTTCAATCTGTGTGATCTCATGTTCGTCGTTGACCTCTCCACTCCCTCCCTCTGCGATGAAGAGCTCTGTGTACATGTCATTCAGCAGTGTCGGGTTTCCTGCTTTAGCAATTCCCTCAAAAAAATGCAAAAAAACTTCCCTTTCAGGTTACTTTTGATTTTATTTTGTGACACTGCAGCAAGAGTTCCTACAAAGGAAAATAAATTTCACTGTCATTTGGGGGTAAATACAGCATGCAAATGCCAGTGGGATGTTTTCTTTAATTTAATGCAAACCACAATGCTCAACCATTTTACATGGACCAGATCATCCCTTAAGATTTTGCTCATTATTTATGATATTTTTTTTTTTTTAAACCTTGACCAACCCTGTAGGATCGTCAAATACTTCCACCATTTTCGCATTCTATCATGTTAAACCTGTACAGACACTTACTGCTCTGCAGAGAGTCAGCCAGTTCCTCCTGCTTCATTCTCCTCAAGAAGTGCAGTGTGATCTTCAGAAGGGACTGTCTGCTGCTTTCCCTCTGTTCTTCCTTTACACCATCCACCTCCATCTCCTCATCGTCCTTCTGTCTCTCTAAGCACTCTGGGTAATCTGGACAAAGAACTCTGTGGAATTTCTTCAGCTCAGTCTTCACAAAAGTGACGATGTTCTCCTCTAGAAGCTGGAAAAATGTGTAAAATATTCATTTTCGTGTGGAATTAATGGGTCATACCAATTTTAAGACCCCAGTATGCAAACTAAGTCTTACAACCTGTAGTCCAATGTCATATAAAGGCAAAGGCACATATTCCAAATACTCAAAGACCAGATAAAAGCCTGCCATCATAGTCACCTCCTGGCTATATCCCATTGCCTTTTGGCTATTTAAAACCCAAATATTTCTCTACAAAACTGTTGGAGACCAAAGCAGAGCTAGAAGGGGACGCCAGAAACACTTAGACCTGGAATTAAAGTGTATTTTTGGTATTTTTCAACCTGGACCCTATTTTATAAGGTATTGGTGTCTAAGTGACTAACACTATAATCAGCAGCCACAAACAATTTAATCCTATAAGGCAAATGGGCACCTTCAATTTTGTCCACTAAAAGTGCGTACGTTTTGGCCACTGACAGGCTCAGATTGCTATGCTTAGAGTCTGACAACATTATGGAAAGGATCCCTACAGAGATAGACATTTTTATTAATGAGCCAGAAAACCAGAAACAGCTCCAAACTCGCTATCACCAAAACCAGACTCCATTTAAAATTAACTATACTTTTAGCGTGTATAGAGCCAGCATATCTTTATATGTAAATTGTGAATTAAGGGGTTATTTCCAGCAAACCAAAGCGGTGATTGTTAGAACAGCAGCAAGATGAACCAAGACTGCTAGTTTTATTTTGTTTCTGTCGACTTTCAAAAGGGATTTCAGGGATGTTTCATCTTAAACAAAAAGGATCTTACTATTTAACAAAAACTGCCTGGGATCATTTTCATGGCCTGTGTAAAACAAAACTTAATGTCTATCTATCATGAATTGACAATGCATCAATGTGACAAGTTTAGCATGGAGTGTACACACCAGAAATATGGAGGCCAGATCAGCTTCATTGTGCACATTGTCAGAAGAGTGACTGACGGTAACCTCGGATCTCTCCCGGTTGACCCTGTGGAGAAATAGTCAACAATTCACAGATATAAACACACAAACACACACACACACACACACACACACACACACACACACACAATCATTTAGCCAACACAAATGAATGCAGTTCAGTAAAGGTTTCCCTAACAACCAGATTGAACCCAATATTCGTTCTCTCTCTCACACACACACACACACACACACACACACACACACACACACACACACACACAGAAATGGGTCTGTTATTCTAAAAATCATACTTTTGGGTTACATATGAAATTTACTATTATGAAAAAGTGTTGAAGAAGTGCAATTTCATGCATATGATTCATTTTTAAGGAAATATGAGGCATCTTGTGTGTGCAGTTTGGGGAATTGTGTGTAGAGTTTTGAAAAATGTGTATCAGTTGTAAAAGAAAAATGCTAATGCTGATTCAAAAGTTAAAATTTAAGAAGAGAAGGAAGTTGTGGCTGGGGGTTGCAACAAGAAACTTATTTCACGCGTCAGCAGCCGTCTCACTTATAAATGAAGATAGTCGTTTTGTGGACTAAACACAAGGTGAACTCCAGTGGAAATGCTGCTCTGAGATTTGAATTTGATGATTCTTACGGGGAAACTTAGCTGCCAAATTAAGTCAACTAAGTGTGACACAAGCTCATCTAGTCTAAGTATTGCCTTTGTCCGGTACAGTGGTGCCTGTGTTTGAAGGCAAGAGGTAGCTTCCTAGAGCGGTCACTCTTCATAGACACAGCGCTGGGTTCAGGGGAGTCTGGTGTCTCCTGCTGGACTCTGATAGAAATACAGAAAGAATCAACATGTACAATGTCTTGTTTAATTGTGTTTACCATAGTGTCTTTTTAATCGTCTATTGAACACATTTTCACCTCTGCTCTGTAGAGTGATTTCCATCTCTAAAAGTTAAGGGTTCAGCCATAGAGCAGTCGCTCTTCATAGACACAGCGCTGGGTTCAGGGGAGTCTGGTGTCTCCTGCTGGACTGGGCTTTAGCAGAACACAAAGGTATGTTTTTTTATTTCTCTGATTTATGGTGAGGTTTAATGATTTCACATCTCAGCTCTGAAACGGAAAAGAGCCTCATCTCACCTGTCAGCTTTGGTCTGGCTGCCATGTTCCATAGAAAGAGAGACTTTAAATGGCAGGATGTCATCCTCCCTCTCCTCACACAGATCCATATGGAGGGTACCCTTCTTACAGCAGCGCCCTGGTTGTTGTAATCATTCCTTTGAGTGAAATGCAAATCACAGTATACGTTGCTTGTTGCATTTGTTGCACACGTGAATAAGGACTCAGTGTGACTTAGTATTTTCCTCCTTTATAAATACACAGACATTGCATACATTGTTAACACATTTCTGTCCAGCGTTTGCTCTTAGCACTACCGTACAATGTACGTGCTTTGACTCTGTTTATTCCTGACAGAAGCGCTCATTTAAGGGTATACTCTCTCTTGTGGCTGAAGGGAGCAACAACATGTTTCTACTACAACGCCTGAGTGCAGGGAGCACAGTGACTCTTTTAACAACATAAAGCAATGCACATTTTAATGAACATGAACTGCTATAATGCAGTTAAATTAAATGAAATAAATAATATTAAATAATATATATGGGTGGTGCCTTTTCCTATGAACTAAACAGTATAACTTATTTTATGACCTCGTCCTCACACATTGTAATAACTTGATATGAAATGTTTAGAAGGGTGTGTGTACGTATATTAGTATTTTAGAGTGTATACAGTGTGTTATGCGTATTGTATTCATCATATGCATTTATTTGTAATACACACACACACACAGGCACACAGTATGTATGTTCATTGTTCACACAAAGGTCTGATATGCTTTGAAGCATTTCTCATTGGCAATTTTGACAAGACAAAGATATTTTGCATGTATTATAGTTTATATTGATATATAATAATAATAATCCACTGGTGGCAATAATGTAGTAGGTCTCCAGATATCACCCTACAGACACTGATTCAGACTTACTGTAGAGAAAGTCCATTCTGTTGCATGACCCTAATTAACCCTCTGAGGGCGATGGACGCGCCGACAAACATTATGCTCATAAAGGGATATTACAAAATTTTATTTTAGACATTTATTATACATTTATTTACTGTTTTATTCATATATTACACTACTTATGTGAACCTAAGACTTTGGTGTACTCATTTCAAGCCCCTAAACAATTCGTCCAAATGAGTAAAGGTGTAAATGTTTTCGCAAGATGTTTGAGGAATTCCAAAAAGCCAACATCAACTTTTCAGCTTTAGGGCCAAATTGTCTCTGTACACATTGCTCTAGGATAGATTTGGTGCCACTTTACAGAAAGACGAGTTTGTTCCCAACATTTTGATATGAAACACATTGATCAGTTATATGCAAATACCCTTAAAAGGTGAATTTAAGAAGATGTGTAAAAATCGAGAAAATGCCCTTAGACCTCAGAGGGTTAACTAGTGGCTGCTTTTGTGTTGCATTTGTGTGTTTTCTAAATATAATTTTTGTATTAAGGTTATGTTTCCACATTATGTATAGTTCTATATATTCAGTTCAGTTGGAACTATTCAAATTCATAGTTACTGACTGTATCATTTTGTTTGTTTAAATCAGCGTAGGATAACTGTGACGTTATCAATAAAAAGTATAAAATATAAATTATAAAACCAGGAAATTTGGACACATCACCCCTGTTCTTAGAGCCATGCACTGGCTTCCTATAAGTCAGAGAATTGATTTTAAAATATTGCTTTTAACTTACAAAGCACTGAATGGTTTGGGACCAAAATACATGTGTGACATGCTGCTGTGTTACGAGCCATCCAGAACGCTAAGATCATCTGGGACAGGCCTACTCGCCGTCCCCAGGGTCAGAACCAAACATGCAGAAGCAGCTTTTTTTTCGCTTTCACGCACCGCAGTTATGGAATGAACTTCCTGAGCACCAACCCGGTGTTCTTTTACAGCAAGACTTCAAACTTTTGTGTTCGGCATTGCTCTTCCTCAGATCATTTAGAGATGGCCGTTTCTCCTCTGTGGTTTGAAAGTCTTTTAAACTGACTGTTTGTTTGCTTTGTTTTTGATTGTTGAATTTAATGGTGTATTTGCTTATGTAAAGCACTTTGAATTGCCTTTGTGTATGAACTGTGCTATATAAATAAATTGCCTTGCCTTACCACTTGCAGCCGCGTTAATGTTTCATGGTGGTTCCTGTGGCTTTTGTGAGATCTGTTGTCATTATTTTGATTAAGGAAACCGGATTCAACCTTACTACAGTATGTTCCAAGGTTTTTGTCTTAGAATACACATACTGTTTATGTATTCTTCTAGACAGCGGTGGAAGAAGTATTCCGATCATTTACTTAAGTAAAAGTACTAATACCACACTGTAAAAACAAGTAAAAGTCCTGCATTGTTACTTAAGTAAAAGTATGTAATTATGATCAGGAAAATGTATTAAAAGTAAAAATACTCAATGCCGAAAAATCCTCCTGGAAAGTATCCAAACAGTTGTGTGTTTATTGGTCGAATCATTTCAACTGGACTTGTAGGCCGTTATATTGGGTAGTTTCATTTATAATAAAACATGATATTTTATAAACTACATGTGTTTTGTGTGCAAACGTTTTAATTTGTAAAGTAACTAAAGCTGTCAGATGAGTGTAGTGGAGTGAAAAGTACAATATTTCTCTCTGAAATGTAGCGGAGTAGAAGTAGAAAGTGGCATGAAAAGAAAAGACTCAAGGAAAGTACAAGTACCTAAAATCTGAACTTAAGTACAGTACTTGAGTAAATGTACTTAGAAACATTCCACCACTGCTTTTTAAAATTAATCTAAGATTTCTTTTCAACCTTCTTTTCAGGATTGAGGGCAATTTACACATTGCTTGTAGGAAAGTGAGTGCACACTCTGCTTATATCTTGGGTTCATTCATATATTTTACCTAAGGCATTGCCGTGGACTCTGAGCACCAATAGGCTGGGACATGAAACCAGTCGGTCCTCAGCTAATTGGCCAGTCTGTGGCATTCACCCAGTGTCCACTAGGTGGGGCCCATTCTCTGTGTCAACTGCAGTGAACCAAGCAGTAGCCTCAGCACAGAGAAATGTGCTGCATAGAAGACATTTACAGAGTGAGCATTAGAGAGTTGAACTATTAACTAACCTAAGCTCGGTAACACCAACTAATATGTAAGCATATCCATATTTTCAACCAATACAGCCACAAACTCTTTTTAAATAATAATAATAATAATAATAATAATAATAATAATAAATAATTTTACATAGACACATCAAATAAATTAAAGTAAGCACAAAAATAAAATAAACTTGACTATAAAACTCTACAAATATGTGGCCGGGTTGATTCAGTGGGTAGAGCAGGCGCACATCTACTGAGAGGTTTATGCCTCGATGCAGAGGTCCAGGGTTCGAATCTGACCTGTGACGATTTCCTCTGACAGCTCTCACCTAGCTGTCCTGTCAAAAATTAAAGGTGGAAAAGCCCAAGAAATAATCTTTGAAAAAAAAAAAACTTTACAAATATGACGGGGGCTAATGGAATAAAAGTAAATGGAATATAGGCCTATTCAACACGGCAAACCAGAAACTTAAAGGAAATAAGACCGTAAAACGGAATTAAAAATAATAATGACTTACTTACTTTGTCAGCCTGAGTTTCTCCTCTCTGGGGTCTCCTGACAGTAACTTCCCTACCCAGCCATATAAGATGTGCAGAGAGTGCAGCCGGTTTCGTTTCCTTTTACATCAGCTACACAACCCACAGAAGCACGCAAGGGCAAAAAGAAACTATTATAAATATAAAATAAATATTCCAACTCTACACCATGAACACACATATCACATTATATTTCCCAATGCAAAAAGACTCAATTATAAGGAAAAGGTCCTGAGTTGAAAAGTAAAGTAGAATGAAGTATTACCAACAACATGCAGGCCTATTTGAAATGAAAAATGCTCCTTCTGCAGTAAAAGTCCATTTAAGATTAAGTTTCATTTAAGAATCTCGTTCTTTACTTTTCTTCTCTTCTAAAGTGTTCAGTCATTTGTTTCCCTTTTGTTCAATGGCACAGCCATACTGATTAGTTTTAGAACAAGTTGGCCTCCTTGATTCTGATGTTTAAGTATATAAGTGGTGATTATCAGGTCCTCTAGCATGGCACATCCTCCTGCACCCCCATAAGGCCAAACTAACCTGTACAGATCTTTATTTTACACACACACACACACACACACACACACACACACACACACACACACACACACATAGTCAGTATATATATATATATATATATATATATATATATATATATATATATATATATATATATATATATATATATATATATATTTATTTATTTATTTATTTATTTATCCTTTATTTATCCAGGTAAGTCGATTGAGAACAAATTCTCATTTGCAACAACAACCTCTCACATTCACACAGTTCCACATTCATACCTGGAAGCTGCCCAGTACAACCCCAGTCTGATCTGTTGGCCACTGAGCAGTATATAAATAAATATATATATATATATATATATATATATATATATATATATATATATATATATATATATATATATATATATATATGTATATATATATATATTAGGAACACCTGTTAAATATCACGTTAATGAAATTATCTAATCAACCAATCACATGGCAACTGCTTCAATGCATTTAGGGGTGTGGTCCAGGTCAAGACAATCTCCTGAACTCCAAACTGAATGTCAGAATGGGAAAGAAAGGTGATCTAAGCAACTTTGAGCGTGGCATGGTTGTTGGTGCCAGACGGGCTGGTCTGAGTATTTCACAGTCTGCTCAGTTACTGGGATTTTCACACAACCGTTTCTAGAGTTTACAAAGAATGGTCTGAAAAAGGAGAAACATCCAGTATGCTGCAGTCCTGGGGGGCGAAAATGCCTTGTTGATGCTAGAGGTCAGAGGAGAATGGGCCGTCTGATTCCAGCTGATAGAAGATCAACGTTGACTCAAATAACCACTGGTTACAACCGAGGTACGCAGCAAAGCATTTGTGAAGCCACAACACGCACAACCTTAAGGCGGATGGGCTACACCAGCACTATTTTCATCTCCACTAAAAAATAGGAAAATGAGGCTACAATTTGCACAAGCACACCAAAATTGGACAGTTGAAGACTGGAAAAATGTTGCCTGGTCTGATGAGTCTCGATTTCTGTTGAGACATTCAGATGGTAGAGTCAGAATTTGGCGTAAACAGAATGAGAACATGGATCTGTCATGCCTGGTTACCACTGGGCAGGCTGGTGGTGGGGGTGGTGGGGGTGGTGAAATGGTGTGGGGGATCCCTTTCGCCTTCAGAACTGCATAAATTCTTGCTGTCATTAATTCAACAAGGTGCTGGAAGCATTCTTTAGAAATGTTGGGCCGTATTGATAGGATAAGGTCAAACACAGTATTAGTATGGTGTTCCTAATAATCCTTTAGGTGAGTGTATATATAGTACAGGCCAAAAGTTTGGACACACCTTCTCATTCAATGTGTTTTCTTTATTTTCAGGTCAATACTGTAAATAGTCTTACAGTTTTTTTCAATTGCTAAACGACAGTGGTCACAACTGGAGTCACATGTGAAAAACTAACTACAGTCTGCACTACCAACAGTTACCTGAGCTAAACAGTTCACATCGGCTGCAAAACAGGCTCAGTGCAGCCAAACACTATGCACAATCCTCACTGAGATAACACACACTGTCACTCAGTACACACTGAGGGTAAAAACACTAGCATCAAACACCAATACAGAAATTACATTCTCATCTTTACAGTTTGAACCATTTGAGTGACTTGACACTACTCAATAGTTTATTTTACATAAGAAAATATATAGATCTTACAATATATCAATTTTTATGTAAGGTAAACAAGAAGGAATGGAAATCAGCAGTTTGCTTCAATATAGTATTTTGTCTCTAGTAATTTATGGAATTACGGGGAAAAAAACTAAAGGTACATAACAGTAACATATATAAGAATAGTGTGACTAATCCTGCCTCGCTCCAGCATCATGGGGCAAGTTTTCTTCATCACATTGGATGTCTGCATCATCTCTAAATAAAAATGAATGTGGTGTTTCCATTGCTTTTCTGAAAAACAGTAAGAACGCAGTTTTACTATTGTAAAGATATAGTGTTTTTCACTTTTTTTATAGCTGTGTACATAACCACAGACATCTTACCTGGACATATTGGTATCTTTGATCTTTTATTCTTTTATTATATCTTTTATTTGGTGTTTATATACAAAAAAAGGCTTTTTGATCTTTCTCTGTATATATACCGTATATGTTCACTAAATAGTCTAAAACAAGACACCTGCTTATAGGCTTTCAGCTAAAATTACAATCAGCAGTGTTTGATAGGTGTGCGTTTCAAAATCCACCAAGTAGGCAAGGAGAGGACTTAAAAGTTTAACAAGTATTTATTTAAGTAAAATCATAAGAGCATAAACGTGTACACGGGTCCGAGTTGAGCAGGCACACAGGCTTCTCTCATCAGACTGAATTTTCTGGCTTATATATGAATTCATATATCAGTCTCTAAGAGCATTTTGATTTGTTTATCAAAAGTTGGAGGAGTACCGTGGTTTAGACTTAGCCTCCCCTGGTTGGTGCACAGACTGGTCCCAGTCTCTTGGCACACGCCCTCTTCATCAGTTGTTAGGCAGACTTTAGCTATGCTGATGGTCAGAAAGAACAATGCGCCACTGTTGTCCATCACAGATTGAGAAGTAACTTTCTTTCATGGTCAAACTGATATCAAACTGATATTAACTTCGTTGCTGCACTCTTGTTGCTCTCTGACCACCGTCATACAGTGCTGCTTTCTGCACGTACAACAGTATCCTTTTCTCATTTTGCATGACTAAGCTGTCACAGGGCTCTTCCACTAAACACACTAAACACACAATACTATTCAACTATAATTTGTATCCTCATAAAGCATAGCCAGCTTGACTGATTATTTTATTTCTTACATAGGCAACCGGAAATCTATTCTGTTTTGATCGGTGGTTAAGAGTTTTGACAGCAGTGTTAGCATTTGAACAAAGTGCTGTAGATCAACAGTGTTGTGCACGTTGTGGTTAAAGCCGTGGTAAAGTGTGCAGTTCTGAAAACTGTGTTCAAGAAATGAAAAACGAACTAGAGTTTGGTCCACATGAACTGCTGCTGTGCAGACTGGAGTTAGAGTTTTGCACATGTGGCTTCAGTTGTGCCCACTGTTTAGCAATAAAAAAAAAAACGGTAAGCCATAGATACAGTGTCTGATACTGTATGTAAACAGTAGCACATTACAGTAAAGAAGGATGATGAAATATTACATCCACAGATAATGTAGTCTAATTGGTTCATGCTCCACGCCAATTGGTGACACTGTCTAGAGTTTTGAAAAATGACGTCAAGGTTCTGAAATTAGTGACAAAGTGATTGTAAATATGTAAAAACTGTAAATATGTTCTGTTTTACCGTATCATTGGGGTTTATAGTGTACTTTTCAACCCCTCTCAGCAGATGACTTTCACTCTAGAACATTGAATGGAAATGTAGATATAGGCCTAGGAAAGACAAAAGAGCTTTGGATTTAGAACAACAGTGTTTACATGGTATATCCAGAAATGTACTATTATGAAAAAGTCTTTGCCATTTTGATGCATATGATTCATTTTGAAGGAGATATGAGGCATTTTGTGTGTGCAGTTTGGGGAATTGTGTATAGAGTTTTGAAAAAAAGGAGACAGCTTTGATCTTGTAAAAATAAAAAAAGTGAAAATCAGTTTCTAACGCTGATTCAAAAGTTAAAATTTGAGAGAGAAGGAAGTTGTGGCTTCGTGTTGCAACAATTATTTCATGCGTCAGCGGAACTGTAGCAGGAAGCATGCTGAATTGGACCAAACTTTTTTTTACTAAACTTCAAAATGCAGAAGTCACACTTAAAAATGAAGATAGTTTTTTATTTTTTTATAACAGTTAGATGACACGCAGTGTCAACTTTTACTGTATATCATGGACACTGCAGATTTAATTTTTTGTGATACTTTGACTTCTTTTTTTCTTTTATCTTGATGTCTCATTTTATGTTGTCTCTAAAAGCATTTGATTATGGATCATTGGTACATATTGACACAGCACATAGTGTGTTATTATGACATATCGCATCACTGTATAGAATCAACTTGGCAATGTTTCGAATGTCTGTTCAGGAATAATTGGTGTCACATGCTGAAAAAAATAAGTTATTTATAAGACCTCATATTTAATAATACAATACATTACAACGGGACTAAACATTCACACCCATGTGGTTTCCAAGCTGAGAGGGTGAAGATGCTACCATGTTATGTACCACGGTGCCATCTGGTGGACAGAAGGGGGCTCTAACCTCAGCTGTGTCAGGCCCGGCCAGCTGCTGAGCGTAGGGCCACTTCTTACAACTGTAATTAACACCACAATGAAAAATACTCCCTTACAAGTAAAAGTCCTGCATTGAAAATGTTACTTAAGTAAAAGTATGAAAGTATCATCAGGAACATGTATTTAAAGTATTAAAAGTAAAAGTGCTAAATGCAGACAAATCCTCCCATTTTAGAAACTGGAGACGATCCAAACTCAATCAACTAAATGTTTGATGGTCTAATCATTTCAGCCGGACTTGTAGGCCATTATATTGTTGGGTTGTTTAATTTATAATAAAACATCAGATTTTATAAAGTAAAATCTTAATGTGTAAAGTAACTAGTAACTAAAGCTGTCAGATGAATGTAGTGAAGTAAAATGTACAATATTTCTCTCGTAGCGGAGTAGAAGTAGAAAGTGGCATGAAAAGAAAAAGACTCAAGTAAAGTACAAGTACCTCAACATTTGGACTCAAGTACAGTACTTAGTAAATGTACTTAGTTACATTCTACCACTGCAACTCACCCTACAAAACACAAAAAGAAAAAGCAGCTTTTCTGCTTAAAATCTTAGATCTCATGAACCCCCCCCCAAAAGAATGAAGTTATGCATGAACAAGAGGCTGTTTATGAGAAGCCGCATAGGCCAGAATTGGATATTTCACTTGCACATACATTGGGAATCGAAGCAAAAATATTTGTTTAGTTTTAGGAAAAGGCTTGATGGTGTTTTAAGCCCCCAACGTCTCCTTCCAGGCAGCGCTGCGATCGTTGACTTCAAGGCACCTAACCTTAACCTTAACCTTGTGATGTGTTCATGTTGCGAGTTGCATGTTTTGTATGTTGCTAAAAAAAATTGTTCATCACAAAAAAGAGAAACACTGGTGTATGGGCCACTTGCTACGGTGTCACCTACATACAACTAAATCAGCCTTTTGTCATTGTTACTTGAGTTCTTGTCCCCTTGTTTCCCTCTTTATTTGTTTAAATAGGGCTGCGCTAATAAGATAATTAAACATCATCAAACATGGTGGCCACACTGGAAAAAGAGAATCACACCAAGGGCCAGACAAGTTTATTAACGTGCTTTTCTTACCACGTCACTTTTTATTGAACATTTTGGTAGCTTTTTTCCTAATTTTTGTTCTGACTTTTTTGTGGCTTTCTCAGACATTTATCAGCTTTTTCTAAATTTGTTGCTTTTTCTGACATTTTTGTAAGCTTTTTGTCACATTTTTGTTGACATGAAGCCCTACAAAAGTCATCAAAAGAGTACCTTAGCCATAATAGAATTTAGCTAATCCATCAAAACAATTTTAACAACTTGTTCTCAGCCTGAATATGAGAACTCGCTGCTTCTGGGGGAATTTCTGAGTCTCCGAGTCGGCAAATCTGCCGTATGTCTGCTTTGAATGTCAGGTAATTGCAGTTTAAAAAACACGTTCCTGTGTTTTTGGTTTGGCGCACAACTAGGTGGGCCAAAATGTATTGTGAACCCAAATTGATATACGGGCCGGATCTAAATCTGCAAGGGGCCGGATTTGGCCCGCGGGCCTTGAGTTTGACACGTGACCTATACTATCCTTTCATTCTGTCATATCTCTTATCCTTTCTCGAATTCTTCCTTTCACTCTGCTTCAACAATCTCTCCCTGTCTTTCTCCCCTTTGCCATTGTGATCTAAAGTGCATATTAATTAATCATTAGATGCATAAAAAACATGGAATGGCTTTATTGGTTTTCAGAGCTACATTACATTACATGTCATTTAGCTGACGCTTTAATCCAAAGCGACTTACAATTGCTATTTATGTCAGAGGTCGCACGCCTCTGGAGCAACTTGGGGTTAAGTGTCTTGCTCAGGGACACATTGGTTGATGTATCACAGTGGGAATTTAACCCCCATCTCCCACATCAAAGGCACGTGTCATACCCATTGCGCCATCACCACCCCAATAATAATTTATACTTAATTAATCCTGCAAGGGAAACCCATTCCACACAGCCCTGAGTACCTATACATGCACAAATGGAGAGATGTCAGAGTGAGGGGGTGGGGTGGGGGGGCTGCCGCTGTCAATGGACAGGCGCCCCACTTTTACTGAATTGGGACGCTAGGAAATTAGATACAAATATGAAATATATAGTTCATACATACAAAGGTACACTAATTTAGTTAGTTTTAACACCAAGGACCATGTTGGAAATAAGTGTTTACACTTTAACATGCTATCCTTTGGATTGTTGTTTGTCAAATCCAAAATAAATCAAATCAAAAAAATTGTTGATGGACACACATTTCATAAGCACATTAGGCAAAACAAATAGCAGGACTGATATGTTCAAAATTTATTTAATATCAAACTCACTGGTCCATTGAGTGCTCTTCACAGAAGGTGCTTCCTGTTTGATGATTGCTCCACCCTCATATGTGACTGGACATTTGAGAGGTCATGTGATTTTCATAACATTTCACATCAGCTTTGCTAACCAATAGTTCCACTTGCATTCATGCGTTCATGAGGGTAACTACAAAAACTAGACCTTAAGTGTCCCACATTAGGCAGCGCCCACTTTAGGACAATCCACCCTATATTTATTTATGGCTTGTTTATCTGTCTTTTATTTTTCCTCCCTACACCTCGCCGCTGCAACAGTGTGAATTTCCCCCATTGTGGGATTAATTTCCCCCACTGTGGGATTAATGAAGGATTTTGAATCTGGCATATGAAGCACACACACAAAGACACACGGAGGCGAGAGGGTCCGTTTTCTCATCTTTTAATAACACATTCATATCTATGCTCTGTTTTTGTTTACAAGGAGTTTAAAACAAGTGTTGATGAGGACTAAAAGGAATCAGGCAGGCAGAGGGTGAAAGTCCATATACTGTAAAGACCAAAAGGCGCCATCCCGCTGGAAGGAGGAAGACTCGGCCCTTCTCACACTGCGTCCCGGCAGCATGGGACTCGTTGCCATGGCTGCAACACCAAAGTACACGCGGGTCTTAAGTTATCAGTTTCGAGGCTGAGCCCGGGGTCAGATTAGTAGGGGATCGATGTATAGGTTCAACCATCCCCGATCCAGTCTTATCAATGCAAAGTGAAAATATCGATACCCATCGTCTGTAAGATTTTTTTTTTTTTTAAGATTCCCACTTTATATTTATTCTTTTTAATAAAAAGTATAGTTTTTTTGTATTTAAATGTCTCAGTTATTAAACTGGCAAATCATATTTTAGTTGCTTTTTTTTTTAATTGCTATAAATGTAAGTAACTGAGACATGAATAGGGTTGGGCATCGTTGTGATTTTAACAATTCTGATTCCGAGTCTTCATTTCGACTTCCGATTCTTTGAGGGGTGGAGTTGTAACGGGCCACGTGCTCATTTCACAGAGAAGAGGAACATTTTATTTTCACCGGGCTTTTTAAATGGAAATGTAAAAGTAGAGTACGGCACGGCTGCTACACAACAAGCGTGAAAATACAGAAACAGATGATCGGATACGAAAACCAAATTTTTTTTGGAAAAGATTCACTGTAATATGATTTTGGAGCCGGTTCTCAATGCCCAATCCTAACCGTTAATGATATTGTCTCATATCGCAGGCCCCCCGAATTGAATTGGAATCGTATTAGACACGATACGATCAACGGTAAATATCGCATCGATGTCCAAAGAATCAACGTAACGCGTCGTGATGGAAGATGAGTCTAGTTCAGCGTGAGAAGGACAGAAACGATAGCGGGCCTCTCTCCTTCCACCGGCAGCTACACAGTCGGCTAAAACAACAGGTCCTTTTTGCTTTTTTCAAACGACTCGTTAGAAGGGAAAAATAGGTCATGGATCAGTGTAGAAGGTCCTCGCAGGGGCGCTCTAACTCATGTAGGCTTTTCACAGAGAAAGAAAGAAAATACTAAATGCACCCAAACACAAGAGATACAATCTGCTGTCATAAAAAAAAAAGAAGGAAAAAAAAACAAAACATTAGAAGTCAACCAGAATTAAAGAAGAGTATTTTGAAGTTGACAAAGTGTAAGTTGAACAAAAATGAACAAAAGATAATGCAAATTGGGCAAAAAAGAAATCTCATTGATGTTGGGTTTTTTTTTTTTTTAAAAGAAGAAAATAAAAAATTAAAAACAGGTGGCACGTCTCCCCCCCCTTTCAGATTACTATTCCATTTCATAATCCTTTTTGAAAAACAACTAAGAGAAAGAAAAGAAAAATCATCTTTGGAAGAAGTAAACGTTTGTTTGTTTTTTTTCCTTTAATAGACTATCCACTACAGTATATGGAGATGCCGCTACCCAGATATTCATTTACCTATATTTCTTTCAAGCAACATTTTTTTTTCTTTTTTTGTGTGTGTGTCCTTTTTCAAAAAAAAAAAAAAAAAAAAAAAAAAAAAAATACCATTTACCTATTTTTTTTCCCCGAAGAGGTAGATAAACAAAACAATTACATGGTTACAGGTGTCGTGCCCCTTGATTCAGGAGGTGAAATCACAGGGAGGTGGGAGGGGGGGGGGGCGGAGCCGCAGAGGATTGTGGGTAAGTCCAGCGGTCGGAAGGCAGACGGTGTTAAGTCCTGATTCAAAGTACTGTGACTGAGGGAATCAGCTTTGAACAGTTCCATATTGTAAAAATACAAACTGTCCCTCCCCCGAGTGGAAAGTTAACACCTGGTTATGATTGGGCCATACGTGGACCAATCAGGTTACTCGTCCCAGCTGCCCGCACCACACCACCCAACAATGTGTCCGTATTGGGGGTTTTTTTGTCATTTTTTTTTCTTCTTCTTATGTACTCATCTATCTTTACTGTCCCACCGTTAAACTGGAGGACAGTTTAAAAAAAAAATAAAATAAAAATAAATTAAAGTCGAAGAGTGACGAATAAAGAAATTGTGACTATAGAACAAAAAGGCTGTCCGTCCTTTCTGTCTGTACGTCTGTCCGACTGACTGTTTGCAATAAAAGGAAAAAAAAAAAAAAGAAAAGAAACAATCTTCTAGCTGAGTTTGCTTTTATGTGTTGAGGTAGCGTTCCTAGTTATGTGTTAAGAGGTTTGTTTGTTTCGTCTCAGTAGCGTGTCCCTCTGCCCGCTCCCCGCTTTGTTGCAAATGTGTCGAGGGACGAGGGGGGGTGGGGGGTTGGGGCGTGGGAGGGGTACACGACAAGGAGTTTGCACTGCTTAATCGCAAAATCTGTCTGTCTGTCTGTCTGCTGCCGCAAACAAGAAGCCGGGCAAGACCGTTTACCCACGGCAAGCCTTCCAGTCTCTAAATAAAAAGGACCGCCCCAGTGAGTTAGTGCACATTACTGCTGACCATTTTCTAACGCATGCCGTAGCCTTTCAGATTGACGGGCTTTTGCATTACTTTTCTGTGCATTTCCCTGCACTGTGCCAGTCAGGCAATGACGGGGAGGGGGCCAACAGAAGGCTTGTATCATGTGGACGCACCGACAGTGTTGTCATTACTTAGAATTCCTCATGGGGGCGACAGAAACTGCGCGCTATAGCTTTAAATCCGCTCTAATCAATATTTTTTATAATACCAACCAAGGGTTGTAACCCCCCCCAGTAAATTATGCCTATGTTACCAATTTTGTTGTTGTTGCTTTTTCCAACGTTTTAAATGGTTACATTTTTCTTCTTCACATTTTCAGCGCTTATTTCTATGTCCTATGTTTTCGGATATAAAAAAAAAAATTGAAAACGGGTCGCAAGGATAACACAAGGGTTAAGTCATCCACACCAAAGTATAATATCAACTAAGGCAGGATTTTGGGGGTGCCCCACGGTTGCCCCAACAGCAAGATTTATGCCACAGGACCCCGTTACAGGCTAATTCGGCCATTTTCGTTTTCATATTACAGTGAAATGGATTAAATCTAAGTACGGTGGTAGGTTTGGACATACATGTATATTGTAGAAAATGGTCAACAGTAATAGCACTTATCGATGTATAGTAAACGGGATAAAACGTGCACTGGTGGGGTTCTTTTAAAACGGTCCTGGAATAAGCTTGATACAACAGTTTGATGCTTACGTTCGGAGTGCGTGGCACCTCTAATGTGTTTACACTGTGTGGCGCCTCACACAGCCAAACTCTGTTTAGGCTGATACATCAATGTATCACTCAACTTGCATATTTAATAAAAAAATTAAAATAAAAAAGGACAGAGGGTTCACTTTTTTGGGGGGCGCAGAAATGATCCAGACGGGGTAACCTCGCAGCAGAGAGGAAAACCCAGATGAAACATCAGAAAGGTGGAATGATTTCTGTCCCAGTCAGGATGCAGGCCTTAGTGTGTGTGAGCCGTTCTCCCGTAGCGTGTGTGTGTGTGTGTGTGTCTCGCTTTTGTCTCGTGTGTGGAGACACAGCAACCCTAAGACGTGTATTGTCTCTACTGTACATACAAAAACAAGATGAGCAGAGGTCAGTTCCGAGACGAGATATCGCCATTTGCGGGTAGTCATCTTCACTCTGAAACACGAAGGAAGTTCTCTTAAGACCTGTTTAACTCGGAGTTGGGTATTTCAGGTTATTTGCTCCAAAAAATGGCTCTATACTGCATTCTGGCCTGAGGCCCCTCCCTTCCTGTGTGTTTTGGCACAGTCACTGTCGCGTACTGAGCTACGTATTAGTCGGTTGTCATATTTAGTAGCCGTTTTGTTAAGATTTGTGAATTTAAAAACAAAACGAAAAAAACAAAACAAATGATCATATTTTGATTTCTCCAAAAAAAAAAAAAAAAAAAAAAAAAAAAAAAAAAAAAGTCAGAACATTGATAGTAAAAAAAAAGAAAAGAAATTTATATATATAAGGTGGTTAAAGGAAGAAAGAGGAAATCGAAAGGTCTTGAACAGAAGTGAGCAAAACGAACACGATGGAGACCAGCGCAAGAGAGGGCGAGGGACCCTGACGTTCCCGCCCGCTCCAAAAATGAAATGATTTTTTTTTTCTTTTCTTTTTAAACTAAAAAGGAAATAAAAAAAAAAAATCTCACTATTCTCCCGGAGTACAGAAGGGCAACAGAAGGAGAAAGCGTTCAATTGGTTTTGTGAAAGGTCAGGGGGGACGGGGGAGGCTATAAGAAAGGAGATGGTGGAATACATCTGACCACCTCCCCCCCCCCCCTCCCCCTCCTTCCTTCCTTCCTTCCTTCCCTCCTCTTCCCTTCACTCTCCACCTACTCCTTTTAAAGAACTGCATCAGGTGTTTACGGGAGGTTTCTCGGTCGTTTTTTTTTTTTTTCTCCATAGTTAACAGTACGTCCCCAGATGTCACGTCCAAATAAAGCTTGCTGTTTTTTGTCAAAACTAAACTAAAAACAAAAATAAAAAGAAAACTGATTCCTAACCGATCCGAATGGCTGCAGGCTGAATAATGAATCCTAAATAGCGCGTCTTGGTGGTTGTGAACAGAGCTCTATGGTTTGGAAAGGAGGCGGAAAATCGACACTGTGACGTTAACCGCCTCTGGACCAAAAAAAAAATGGAAGCATAGCCTCGATAGAATAGACTTTTTCCCTGTTTGACGGTGAGCTGGCGGGGTAGGGGTAGGGGTAGGGGGGGGGGGCGATGGAGATTGGTGGTGTATGTCGCCGAATGTAAGACATTCAAAAGATTGAGTTATCTGGCAGTGTCCTTCAGTGACTTGACTCAATCTTTCCTATCTCTCTCTCTCTACGGCTTTTCCCATTCAGATTTTTTTCTCCAAAAATACAAAAGTATTGTGATCACCTTTTTTTTTTTTTTTTTTTTTTTTTTTTTTTAAACATCTTATGTACAGGTTTGAATCTATTACTCAGCTGTGTTAATGTTGTTTTGAACTCTCTTGCTTTTCTTTTTCTGCTCCCATTTTTTTCTCCAAAAGGTTCTTGGATCTCTCTCTCTCCTCTGTCCGTTGGAACGCAGACGGAGGGCCATAGGTTCTCGTCCTACTTTTTTCTGCTTTTTTTTTAGTTTCACCCAACCACATCCCCTGACAGAAATGAACATTTAAAACCAGTGAGCACGCACGCATGCGCACGACGCACACACACACACACACACACACACACACACACACACACACACACACAGCCAACAGGGAGCATCTGAGGTGTCGTGGTCAGTGCACAGGTAATAAATATTCACATTCAGAGAAGTCAGAGCTAGTTTAGGTTTGTGTGCGTGTGTGTGTGTGAGATGTACAGTTCCACTGTAGATGGAGCACTACTACTCTGATCTGACATGTTCCAAACCAATTGAGAAAGGTAAAGAAATTTGCCTTAAAAGCTCACTCTTACATGTCTTTTTTTGTTGGTTATTTTTTTTTTTGTGGGTGAGAAACTTGACCTCTTGAATACCTAAAGCCCTCTCATAATGTTTGGCGCTTGGTGATGATGTCATCACAATAAGGCAGGAGAGGAAGGTCCTTCGGAGCACAAGGCGGGGCCAGTAACCCCGGGGAATGGCCACTTGTAGTCACCCTCTTATATACTGTCTATGGTAGTCACACAATGCAACAATGTCCCTCTCTGATGACACGCGCTCAGTAACAAAGAGCGCCCAGGGGCGTGTTCAGCCACCATGTGCACTTTAGGACCCCCCTCTCGAGTTAATACCACTCCCCATTGGCCAATATTTCAGACAACGGCAGCTCCAATCACACTTCAGGAAGACAGAGAGCATGTTTCCTCACCTTAAAAAAAAGGCAAAATGGCACTGGACCCATTTTCCTCTCTAGAGCAGCAGCTCATCTCTCTGCTTTGGAAAAACACAGCCTCCCTCGTCATCCTGAGCTCATTCAACCATCATCATCATCATCTCACACACACACACACACACACACACACACACACACACACACACACACACACACACACACACACACACACACACACACACAAAAAAACAAAAAAAAAAAATAACCAAAGCAACAAGACAATACCTAAAAAAAAATACTTTTTTTCTTTAAAAAAATAAAAAATATTCAGGACTATCAGCTCTTTCTTTTTTTTCTTCTTCTTATATAAAAACACCAGCAAGCAAAAAAAAAAAAAAAGTTAGGAATACTGAGGTAACTTTACCCTGAGGTAGGTTTTTTTTTTTAACTTTTTCATTTCTTCTCTAATCTGTTCTAATTGGCGAGAGCGTCCACGCTTAGACCCCGCCCCTCATTATCATACGCAGGCAGGGTGTGGAGGCTCCGCCCACAGGCCTTTTGGCAGATTGGGAGAGAGAACGAGGAAGCCGCTCCCCCCTTCGGTCTGATTTTACCTTCTCTGAGCTCAAGGCAAGGAGCTTTGTGGAAGACTTTGCTTCCTTTTCTTAGGTTCCCGCGCTCGGCCCGAGGCCAGTCTTTAATATTCTTAATTCTTAATACAAGCACGAGTGGCCACGTTTGTCCAAATGAACAAAGACGGCGTCGATGCAGGGATGGTCTTAAAAAAAAAGGACGCCAGCTCCTCTGAGGAGAAAGCCATCGCTGTCCCTAGACTGGCCTCGAGTAGGCCTAGGCCTATGTCAGCGCTGCAAAGAAAGTCTCAGACACTCCTTTGTCTGTCATTGCGGAACTCATTCATACAGGTGTAGCAAAAACCTTACACCCTGACTCGCTGCCTTCAATACATCAACTGGAGGGGCCGGGCTAACTCACATATCATATATATATAATATATATAAAATATGCCGTTTAAGGGGCGGGCCGCTAGCCAGCTAGCATAGCTGCTGGCTGTTTTAACGAAGGTGTTTTACAACGGTTTTCACGTGTGTGAGCTGAGCCGCTGCAATAGAACTGCAGGACCAGCTGCGACCACCGCTCCCCTTTCTGTCTCTTGCTGTGCCTTCCGCCACACAGCTAAACGTGGAAAGGGCCTCAGGGCCTCCCCAGCCCCCGGCCGCGTTGTAGGCTACCTTTATGCTACATATCATAGACTGGAGACTGGGAAATATAGCCTATAGAAGACCCCTTCTTTTTTTTTTCTTTTTTAAAAAGGCAAGGCGGCCAGACACAGCATTTCTTAACATTTACATGAAGATTATATATTTACAACCTCATATTTTCTCCTCCTTTTTTTTTTTTTCCCTCCTAAACTCTCCGCTATTCGGAGAGGTCTTAATAAGAGCAGTGTTAGCATCTGCGGCCCCTCTTCTAGACTTTCATTGGCTCGGAGGTTAGGGGTTGGGTGGGGCTAATGCCGGACCCGTGACCTATCCCCCCCATGTGCCGCTGCAGCAGTTTCCCTGCTCTCTCTCCCGGCTCTGCCTCACTGCATTCTATCAATAATAGCTCTGAATAAAACATTTCTATACATATATCTCTATGTTTAAAAAAAAAAAAAAATGAAAAAAAAAAAAAAAAAACACCCTTAAAATATAGGACTGACTGCAGATGGTGGGAGAGGTCTGTAGGGGCCGACAGAGGAACAAACGGGGCCCCTGCTAGTGTGTCTCAGGTGGACAGGTGGGAGAGTCCTGGTGTCTGATGCAGCCCTACCCAGGCACACCAGGAGGACACCGCCCCTCCCTCTCTCCATCCCTCCATCCTCACGCAGTCTCTCTTCTGGCCTGGCATCTGGTTTCTGTTCTCAAGTTACGTTTCATCTTAAATTTTTATTTTTTTTAAAATTCATTTCATCTTTTGATTCGATTCATCTTCTCTCTTCCGCTCTTTTTAACGCCGATCTTTTTCTCTGGCTGTCGGGCGTACTCCCTCCCTCTTTGTATCTCTCCCTGTCTATCGCTGGGTCCGTGTGTCGCTCTCCTGTATCCGTCCGTCTGTCTGTCTATCCGTCCGTGCATGTGTCTGTCCGTCTGTCTGTCCGTCCGTCAGGCAGGGGCCCCCACGGCATGTGAGGAAGGTGCGGGGCCCTCACTTCCTGCGCGGCTGGTGCTCCTGACTCAGTCCCTGCGTGGGGCTGCCCATCTCTGTAAAGCCCTGGGGGTTAGGGCCCGGGCCTGGGCCCATGCCGCCTTTCTGTGGCTGTTTGACCTGGGTCAGGATGTCCCGGATCTTCCTCTGAGCCAACTGGGGGGCAGAGGACAGATGAGAATGGTTTGTGGTAAATTAAAAGCTGCACCAGTCAGGATCTGGGAGTAAACATGTACACGTTATCTATAGATCTGAACCAGAGCTAAAAGGAGAGTGATAACTGACTTTAAATGAGTGCTAATGTTGCTTTGTGTCTGCTTGATGTGTAAATAGGCAACTATTGGCAATATTAACTTTTTAAGGTGATAATATCTCAGTAGTGTTTACAGTTTGTTACAAGAGGCCAAAGAAATCAATGAATGCAAGTTTAAATTTGAGAAAATGTATAAGAAAGGTTGACAGGAAGATATAATTTGAGTATCATCTACATAAAAATGCAATGATGCCCAATTATGTGACGAAAGAGAAGCATGTATATAAAAGAATGGGGCACACTCTCTGTCGAGAGCCAAGCTGTGGGAAATAACATGACATTTGTCACTGATAAACACTAGGTTTGTTTTGGTAGCTAAGCTAAATGGCGGTAGGTATAATTACAGATGAGCCCTAAAAAAGCTAACATAGCATGTTGGACAATTTTTTGTGTTAATGACAAAACTGTAAAATAAAATGTATCAACTGGCAGTAGTGATTAACCATTAGCGCTAACTACATGTCAATTGCCAATATGTCAAATGTCCAGTTTTTTTTTTAATGCTGATGGGGTAACTGTAGCACGAGTCATTTGACAATAATAGGAACTCCTAGGTTTGAAGGGTTTTTCCTGCATAGAGGAATTTTTTCAAGTGTAATCAACCAGGGAAAAACCCTGGTTTGTTACCAAAAATGTAGTTGTAACTTGTCATTTCAATGTTTTTGATCCAATCATTTACGACAATGACATGCTCTTCTGTGTTAAAGCCTGAGGAGTACCTGGCTGGCGTAGAAGTGTCCGTTGATCTTGACGATGACCTGGTCATTTTCATCCGGGGTCTGTTCCCTGGGGACCACCACCTCGGCCGCTGTCAGGTTCTGCAGCTCATTCACCTAAGGACACACACGCTTCGGTTACTTTAACAGGAATTAACAACCGGATGGAAGGTTGCAGGTTTGACGGCTAAAGGTGGAGGTTAGTTACAAAGTTGAGAGAAGGTAATGCCGACTTTAAACCAAAGACTAATTTCCAATATTGGAATGAAAACATGAGTCTCGCTAGAGTTGGGGCTTGCTCCCGTGGTCTCTATCGTTTCAGTCCCAGTCAGTCTCTTTCCCGTACACAGGAGAGACTGTAGTAGTTGGGCAGCACGGTGGCCAAGTGGTTAGTGCTGTGGCCTCACAGCAAGAAGGTTCTGGGTTCAAATCCAGGCCTTTCTGTGTTGCATGTTCTCCCCGTGTCTGTGTGGGTTTTCTCCGGTTTCCCCCACCACTAAAAATATGTTCCCCTCCCCAACTAGCTGATGTGTGGTGAGCGTTCTGGCGTCGTAAGGCGTTGTATGTCGTGCATCACCCAGATGGGTGCTACACATTAGTGGTGTTAGTCCCCACCCCCCCTCCCCCCAAATGCGCTTTGAGTGTCTATGATAAAGCGCTATATAAATGTAATAAAATAATAGTAGTTTGCAGTGTTGGGAGTAAGGCGTACGTAATTACAGTAATGTATTCTTTTTTTTCTGTAACGCAGTTTTAAAACGCATTACTAATACAATTTCGGGATTTATTATACCGGTTACAATCTCAGTAACGGGAGTTACAATCTCTGTAATGTGAGTTTTAACCGGACATTTAGTGATGTTTTGTTTTAAGAATTCACCAACACCGCGAAACATTTCGGCACCAGAGGGAAAAAAAGTCAGTGAGTAAAAAAGTTAATTATGTTACTTTCTGTTGCTGGAATTCGATGGTTGAGATGACTGCAGAGACGGATTCTACATTTGCGAGATGGACATACTCTCATTTATTACAGTCAGGAGTTATTACGCTGCGTTGAAGTGAGGCACTGTCCCGTCACTGTTCCCGTGGTCAGAGCCAGAACCAGAGACGGTACGGACAACATCTGTGTCCCAACAGGCAACGGTACGGACAACATCTGTGTCCCAACAGGCAACGGTACGGACAACATCTGTGTCCCAACAGGCAACGGTACGGACAACATCTGTGTCCTAACAGGTGACGGTATGGACAACATCTGTGTCCTAACAGGTGACGGTACATCTGGACAACATCTGTGTCCTAACAGGCAACGGTACGGACAACATCTGTGTCCCAACAGGCAACGGTACGGACAACATCTGTGTCCCAACAGGCAACGGTACGGACAACATCTGTGTCCCAACAGGTAACGGTACGGACAAATCTGGACTTAAAAGAGGGTCATTTGTGATTTTGCTCATTGTTACGCCAAAAGATGGGTGCATCTAGGTTTAGGTGGCTTACCGTCTTGCCTCCCTTGCCAATGACCCTGCCTGCAGCCGCAGCAGCCATCTTGATGTGAGTCTCCAGTTTGACCTCCTCCTTGGGCCCAAAGAAGTTCTCCTCCTTCAGTTTGCCATAGATTCTGCCCTGAGCCTGCATGAGGGAGACAAAGAGGTTAATGACCCATTTTAATATTGTTATATTACAACAGCAGTTTGTTACGCCCACAAATTGCTTACTTTTATTTTTTTAATTCAACCTTTATTTGCCCAGGAATAGACTCATTGAGATTAAGAATCTCTTTTACAAGTGTGTCCTGGCCAAGACAGGCAGCAGCACAACTAACAGTGTTGCAGACTTAAAACTTATAACAATTTACAATGAAAATACATAATACATTACAGGATCATAGATATCAAAGTATTCATCAATGTTCATCAGAAGTTATCTACATCTGGAATCAAACAGATCAATCAGTAAAACACATTTACAGCCAGATGTTCCTGCCTTTAAAATGACTTTAAAAGCATCTAATGACACCAACTCATGAAGGTTCAGGCTATTTGGCAAATCATTCCACGCAGAGGGAGCAGCGTATTTAAACGCCCTTTTACCCAATTCAGTGCGAAAGATACTGTGCTAAATAACTAGGATGAGTAGCGTTCACCTTAAACTGAGCCTCGGGGGGTCCGGTCACTATCACCATCCTCATTTTGGAGTCTGGAGATTCTGCCGGGGCGATCTGGAGGGGAGGAAAAACACATCACTGACCTAACCTGAAGTGAAAATATATGACTGCTGTTGTCCATAATAATGGGAGTCGCATGAAAGAATTAGAAATAGAGGACCTGATGACAGAATGGTGTATTTACATCTCTGCTGCCTTCTCGATTGATAAATTATTTTAGGAAAAGATGAAAATGATTTCCATTTGCAAATTGAAATATGCATTAAATGTTTTTTTTCCTGGAAGATGTGCAGAGGAGGTCTGAGTATTTTCTGCTGAGCTTCCTCCCAGGTTCTGTACGTCCTCAGCCGGCGCCAGCTCTTACTGTAGAGCACCAGTTTGACTGCCTATTTTTACCTGAAACCTGGCCAAACACATCTGCCGCTCTTATTGAAATGATAACTTCTCCTACTCCATTAGAGAAGGGAACAGTGCCGGAGGGGTACCTATGCCCTGACACCACGGGATATTTCTTCTGATGTGTTTCGTTCAGGGTTCAAAATTAACTTTATCGTCCACCAGCCAAATGGCTAGTGAATGTTAAATTTTTACCAGCCACTCACACATAGATTATAGGGGTGCACGATTCAGAAAATGTCACGATTTGATTCAATATCGATTTTTAGGCTCAATATTTGATTCAAAAACGATTCTCGATTAAAAAGATTCACAGTATGTAAATGTAGTTACTTTTCCCATTTGATTGCAGTAGACATAAAAAAAATAAAAATTAAATAAAAGATTTTTGGAATTGTATGAATCAATTTTGAATCGGCAGAGCTTGAATCGCAATACGAATGTGAATAGATTTTTTTGCACACCCCTAATAAATTACCATTGTTTTTTTTTGGCTGGTGAGTGAAGCAAATCTGCCAGCCACTTACATATTCTACCAGCATTTGGCTGGTAGATGGTGCTATTGTTGAACCCTGGAGATACCGCTACCAATACCGTTACTGTGACATTGATACGTGTATCCTAAACAATACTGTTTTGGATACCAGAAATTACAACATTATGGTACAAATCTTTTTCATTATTTTAGCTCCATTACACCTGTGTGGCACACGCTGTAGTCAAGCCTCTCAAAATACAACAGCAACACACGTGAGTCCCGTCTCTGTGCTTAACGTAGTGTTTTTCCTGCATGCCACTACCACGTGTAACGTTAGACCACCACTCGGAAGATTAGATCTTGATGCAAGCCTGCGTCGTGCTTATTGGCTCACTGACGCCGATGAGATTTACTCCTTAGGTATTGAATTTGGTATTGAATGACAAGGCATATTTTCTATACTAAAGGAGGCAATTCGCCTAGAAAGCAGCGAAGTTCAGTACTCAGCCCTACTGCACACCTTAATGGAGGCCCCAGCGAAGCGGCTCAGCTGTTTGATGTGCTGTCCTTTCTTTCCAATGATGGCTCCCACTGCCTGTGCTGGGATGTACACATGGACCGTCTCCTGCTCTGGAGCCTAAACACACACAAAGCAAACATTTCATTACATAAACTGACTGACTATCTAATCTATTATGGAACGCACGTATTGTTATTGGGACTTCAAGTCATATCTCCCTTCGGTCAAATACTGTTTAGCTTCTTGTTCCTTCAATGTGATGTTTGAGCTTCACTATGATGTTGTTAAAGCAAAGTGTAACACCTGCGCGTACCAGCAGGATTTGTGACAAGTTTGGAAAGCAATCATGGTATCAGGGTTTCCCCCAGAAAAGTTGTTTAGCCCGGTGGCAAGTGTCTTTTTTTTTCCAAAGAGGGCCGGCTGGGGCCAGACACAGCCTGATGGCAGCATTAATGTAAAGCCCAATAGTTTCTGTGATAACAGGACGGATTGGCGAAATTGAGAATTTAAAAAGCTATAAGACAGATTCAGATGCAGTTTTGGCCATTTCTTCGCTTTTTGCTGGCAGGTTTAACTATAGAGCTCCCCCTACAGCTTCAGAATAGATATTTGGCAGCTCCTACTGATTTCATTCAAATGAAATCAGTGTTTTATGAGGTTTCAAAGGACAAAAGCAATGCATTAACAAAGGTGGTGTGCACTGACATTTCTCAGGGAATTTACAAAGCAGGTATTCTTACCCCGAAGCAACCATAGGGGGCACTGCCGGACGCGTTTCCAGGAGGGGGTGGGGGCATATTGGAGGAGGAGGGGAAGAGGCCAAGAGCACCGAGGTTGAGCCCTGGGATCAGGTGGGTCTGTTGCTGAAGAGAAGTACACAGGTTAGAAACCATGTGGAGGTTGTGTGTGTGTGTGTGTGTGTGTGTGTGTGTGTGTGTGTGTGTGTGTGTGTGTGTGTGTGAGTGAGTGAGTGTGGCAGGTTAGAAACCATGTGGAGGTGTGTGTGTGTGGTAGGTTAGAAACCATGTGGAGGTTTACGTGTGTGTGTGTGTGTGTGTGTGTGTGTGTGTGTGTGTGTGTGTGTGTGTGTGTGTGTTAAATATGAAATGGATAAATGCATCATAATGAAGTGTGCGTGCAGACTCACATTCATGGCAGCGATGTCGTTCTCGTAGGCCTCTCGGACCTTCTTCATCACCTCCACCTCGGCATGGCAGCAGGCTTCGATCGAGCCTTTGACTGTGATGGTTCTCTCTGGATTGTACAGTGTCAGGTCCTGAAGACTGCACACAGACATGACAAGGGGAGCTGATCAGCTGCACGAAAGCCTCTTTGAGTATCTTGAAAAGGTGTGTGTTAATGTATGTAATGCATGTATTTTTATCATCCACCCGAATGAGGTCGAATTAGGCATTAGTTTTCCCTGCCGTTATGTGGCGTCTAAGCTTCTGAACGGAAACAATTATTATATTGAGAGCATCTCAATGCCGACGCACGGGACGGGCGTCCTTTAATCATCTTCTGCACACATGCCGCGCGCGATGGTTAGCGTATACAGTGGCACAAACAGTGTCGCAGCCGAAATCACACAGCAGGCACGTTGCGCGCACAGCAGCAGCTGTCGTGAGTATGAAGTTAGCAGAAACGCCGTAGCTGTGAACTCAGCAGCGCAGCGTGTGTGCAGCTTATCGGTCGGTGAATAAATGCTAGAAGCCAAATGTTTGCGTAGTGCTTGGTACCTGGCGGTTAGCCACGGAGGTAGCGACAACTTCAGCACAGGCTCACTTACTGAAGGTGAGCTGGCTTTAAGGTGGACCAGCTATTGTTGTTTTAGTGACGAGCTGCTCCTTCAAGTTTTGCTTTTGTGATCGCTCCCTCACCGCAACCGCCAACTACTAAGCTTTTGGGAAATGATTGCGCAATGACATCACTCATATCCAAATGCATTTATGATGTCATCTGCACCTAAGCGCTCTTAAGAGCAAGGGAAAACCCTGTAAATAGGTCTGTGGGTGTGGGTGTGGGTGTGTGTGTGTGTGTGTGTGTGTGTGTGCGCGTCTTACGGGGAGATGGTGATCTTGGTGTCTGTGTCCTGTTCAACTTTTTTTCAAGTTGCGTCCCTCCTTCCCGATCAGGCGTCCAACAAAGTTGTTGTGAGCCAGAATCTTGAGAGGAACCTCGTCGGCACTGCAAACGGAAACCAAAGTTTGTATCTATTTGATTATCTATCTATCTATCTATCTATCTATCTATCTATCTATCCATCTATCCATCTATCCATCTATCCATCTATCCATCCATCAGCTGGAGAGAGCCTTCCTGAGGCTAACTGTCCAGGATTGTGTCTAACAAAATGAATCTGTTGGATTACGTCTTGGTGTCTTTAGCCTCCTGGTGCATGATGTCCAGGATCATGCGGCAGGCGGCTGAGCAGCCCTCGGGGGTCGAGTGGATGCTGATCGGCTTCTCGGCAGCTCCTGCGTTCTCCTTGCGGTGCACGTCAATCCTGCAATAACAGAAAGACATAAGAATTTGTTTATTAAGTCGCCAGGTCCAGTGCCGCCTGAGCTCAGAACAGGACTTTTTAGGTCACTACCTTTACTATAGACTACACATTCATCTGCAAATCAAGTGATTATAATCATCAGAAAGTTTCAATGTGGATGTGTGGTTGAATGGGTCACATTGTTAGGATTTATGTATGAGGTTAAACTTTTTGTGAACTTGTATCTCAGAAATACTGAGCAGTCACTCTTTAATGTTAAAGTGTTGTTGCTAGAATATTATCTCTGAGTAAACTTGAGTTCCTGTTTTGGAGAACAAGGCATTTTGATGTTGATAAGAAAAAAATCGTACTTCGTGTGACACGCCGTGGACTCTACGACAGGAACACACTGTGTGTCTCCAGGACAGAGTTAAACACATGTGCACACTCACTTGCTCTGTGTCTGCTTGGTGATGTTGCGAATGGTGGCTCCCTCCTTGCCAATGATGGCTCCGACATACTGTGTGGATACCAGCAGTCTCAGAGGGATGTCGGCGTGTGGAGGTTTGGAGGGCATCCCGGAGCTCGGGGAGCCGCCGCGAGGCCCGCCTCGGGGCCCGTAACCGCGCCGGCCATTATCGGGCCCCCGCTGGCCTCCCTCCAGCTCGGAGTTCTCGTCGGGGATGTAGGAGACGCGCAGGGCGTTGTTCTCAAACTGGTATCCATTCAGCTTCTGGATGGCTCTGAGAGGGACACAGCACATGAGCGCAGGGTCATGTACAGCATGTATTTCACTTAAACCGTTGGAATATTTTACTGTATGCTGCTTCTGTTTTGTGTTCACTTGTATGCATAGTAATGGTTACAAGTTACGGTAATGACTATTCTCAAAATAACAGTAGTAGCAATGGTAATAACAACAGGAAGAATACAAGAAACCTAAAATATCTGATAATACAAAATGAATATTGTATGAAAAGTTTTTGAAATGTGTAAAATGAAAACCTTTTATAGTGTGGTAATGCTACTCTTACTTAAGAAAGAAATCCCAATACTTCACTATTGTTAAAACACAAGAAAAAAACTCCAGTTTAAAGCTGTACTTCCTTTAAATGACCAGTAGATGTCACAAGTGGAGCGTAAATAAAACCTACAACTTGTTGAAAGTCAAAACTGTTTTATGGAGTTACTTCATTAAAATTAAATAAATTACAATTTTAGGAATCTATTTTTTATATTGGAACTTATAAGATAACTTTTTCTCATGAAAGGTTCAATGGCACAAAAGAAACAACAGAAGCTATGATTTAACATAAATAAATGCACAAATGACACACAAACTGACTAAGTGTTCTGTAAAATGTCAAAAATAAGGACACAGTTTTTAAATGGCACCAAGAGCATGCAGAATCTCGATTTAAAAAAATACTGTTAAACACCATAAGTGAAATCAAGAGACAGAGTGTGTCCTTAAGGACGGATGGAGAAACTTACTGCCTGGCATGCTCCCGGGATGCATATGTGACGTTAACCACTGCAGTTTCACTGTCTGTGTTCACTAAGAGAAAGACAAAACAGAGATGCAGCATGTGTTGGTTTATTAATAGACTCGCGGAGACCTTTTTAAGAAGGCCCCCAGTTGTTTTAAACTGGGGGCCTCAAGGTGGGCTGGCAGATTGCATCCTCACATTGACTCTGAGGCTGATTTGCCCAAATTCAATTCTGGTGTTGCTGTGGTCAGTGTCGGGACGTCTCCTCTGCACAGGCATTGATCCATCGGACATCAGAGTGAAATCAGAGATATGATCCACTCAGCAAACAGCAAGTAAAACCCTGGCATTAGTTTGATGAAGGATCATTGGTGATAAGGGCTGCACCATATGGGGAAAATATGCGCTATGGATAATGTTGTTGTAACGATATTACTTGTGCTCAGATCTGCATTTCTTCTGCTTTCAGTATTCTGCTAAAATACAACAAATTGCTTGTTGAATTTAAAACAAATGAACGGAAATCATTTACAACATTCTTTTATTGAACATTGAATTGAATATAAAAGGCACCACTGAATGAATAATAATAATAGTTGCATATGAAAGTGCAGTTTTCTACTGAGATTTTCTTTCAACTAACACGGGAAATCTCAGCGCCCCTTTCGCTATATGTTGCAGCCTTTCGCGATGCGTTTATCGTACCAGTTGATATTGGCAATGACGATAAAAAAAAAAAAATGGAAAGAGACGTTTTTCTTTCAATCGCTACCTCATAGGGCTGGGCAATATATCAATATAAATCGATTTTGTGATATGAGAATAGAGATTGTGTTATATTTTGGACATTGTAATATATTTTCTCACGCTTATTTTACCTTGAATTTGACGGTGAGCAACTGCAACTAAATACTTTCCCTGAGGGGATCAATAAAGTAATGGTAATATGACATAACTGTTGTCTTTTCCTGGTTTTACAGGCTGCATTACTGTAAAGTTTCAGACTGTTCTCGCAGTTCTTTTATTTGCCTTTACCCACTTTGTCATTATAGCCACATTATTGATGATTATTTATCACAAATCTCATTAAATATTAAACATTTTTGTGAAAGCACCATAGTCAACACTACAATATTGTCGCAATATCGATATCGAGGTATTTGGTCAAAAATATGGTGATATTTGATTTTCTCCATATGGCCCAGCCCTTCTACCTCATGGGCTCAGGCATAGGCTGTGACATCAACTGACTGGTAAATCAACTAGAGTCCGTCTACTGCCCGGGCCGGTCCCTCTTCACGGTTATACTGCGTTTCGTTAGTGGTTCAACATGCCCTCGGTCACTTCCCTGTCGCCATCATAAGTGTCGTTCAATTTGTCCGAAAAACTGAAGCGAACTTGGTGAGATTGACCCTCGGAGGGCTGACTGAGCGAGTGGACAACGATGGTCACTCCAAAAGGTGGATATCACCCATAAGGCACTGCAGTAATGCGTTTGGTGCAAGAAAATTCATCGATGGTTAGGTGGCAGTAATGTACAACCGGTAAAACTCTGGTTGCTGACCACCAAAGAAGGAGAATGTGAAAACAAAAACATGATTAATCATGATGCAGACCATAAACTCTCTAAATCAGAAACTAAAATAGAACACTAATAATAATAATAATAATAATACATTTTATATATAATATTTGTATAGCAGCACCGTTTGTACAAGAAATGCAGCCCAAAGTGCATTACAATAAGGAAATTGCTTGACATGCACAGACAGAATGAGGATAAAATAATAAGATGGAAAATAAAGCACACTTGAAGCAGTAGGACTAAGCCCGATCCCTGACAGTTTGGGCTGAAAGTGACCAACAGCGGGCGTGTTCTGTTCTAATCCCCCACCCCTGCCCCGCCCACTGTCACTCTGCTCTCCAAGTGGCGTCCGTGCAACCTAACATATCAACAGCTGAGGGGAAGTGGAACCGCTAATGAAATGCAGCATTTGACACAATTATCCCCCTGCTACCACTTGAGGGCAGCAAAGGGCCCCATATAACCACAACACCGCAAGAACGGAAAATGCTTAAAAAAGGTCTTTACTATTCAACTTCTAATAGTAGAAAGGGGCCTTTTATGGCAGATGTCAGTGGTGTGCACAAACCAAGATCAGATGGACTTGAAGTTAAGTGAGAGTAAAGCTCAGAAGTCTTACCTTGTTCACAGTTCTCTACGGTTCCACACTGAGCCAACAGACCATCCAGCACCTGTCACACAGAAAGAGAGGTCTTTTAACATTTTTGCCTGATTTTCATGTTACAGATTCTACCTTTCAGATGTTCAGCAAACCTCCAAGAGTCACTGAGGAGTAAAAACCGTCTTCGCTGAGTTTGAAGGAAGCTACATGCTGCCACTTAGGGCCCATTCAGACCCAAAAAAAAAAGCAACTGGGCGATTTCCAGCAGGGTTGTGTGGTGGTGGGAGTGTCACTGAAACGGCCCATTTGTATGACAGCCCCATCCCCGCGCAATGTAGCACAAGTAGACTTTATATTTCACAGTTACTGTTTTCCATCAAATTCGTTAATAGATCGGTTACAAAATGTATGTACTGTTGCATGCAGTATGCATACAACTAGGACAGACTACTTCTTCATAACATTGCGCCTTGAACTTTGACCCTCTTGCTCATATATGCTGCGCAAAGGATTGTGGGTCAAAATAGCCAGAAAAGCATGCTGGCTTGCATACTTGCAAAATCTGACAGGATGCAGTAGGACATCCTGGTTGTTGTTTTTTTGCATACCGCACTTGACATATTATGGATTGGGGGAATACTAAATCCTTTCCTGGCAAACTACATAGTACGGTAGTATAGGTATTACAACTAGATCTGCAAAGATTAATCAATTAGTTGACAACTATTAAATGAATCGCCAAGTATTTTGATAAATCTATTAAAATTGGTTTGAGTTATTATTTATGAAAAATAACAATTCTCTGATTCCAGATCGTTACATGTGAATATTTTCTAGTGTCTTACTCCTCTGTGACAGTAAAGTGAATATCTTGGAGTTGTTACAAAACAAGGCATTTGAGGACGTCATTTTGGGCTTTGGGAAACAATTTTTCAGCATTTTCTGACATTGTATAGACCAAACAACAAATCGAATAATCAAGAAAATAACCGATAGTCGCAGCCCTGATTGGAACACAAGAGTCCGTTTCAGTCCGTTTTACAGAGAGACTTAGCCCACCTGTGGACACACATGGCAGGAGCAGGGGAAGAGAGGGAGGGAGGTGATCTGGCACATATTCAAATGACGCGCACGCACGTGCAAGCACAGACAGACAGACACACACATACACACACACACACACACACTCGTGCTTCTGTGTGAGCTTCCTGGTCCTCCCACATTCCCATCTTCTGCATTCAGTCTTGTTTGATGAATCAACAGATTAATGTGAAGTGAATAGATCGAGCAGAGATCCAAGCGAAGCCAGCTGTGAAAACAGCGAGACAGAGAGATGTGCTCTCACAGTTTTATCCAAGGAAAGCATGTCTTCATGTGGTTTTGGTTTTTTACCGTAAGCTGACTGGACGGAGGTCTGCTCGATCCTTAATGTTGTGACGCGGGAACAGTTTACCTTGAATTTTGGTTTTGCCTTTAAGAGGCAACTTCTAAGCACACCAGCTCTTCAAGGTTAAATATTTTAGTGCAATACATTCAGTATTTAAACTCACTATTTAGTTGTTCAGTTTAGGGCTGCTCGATTATGGAAAATAAATAATCTTTCCAAACACCCTGAACTGATTCTTTTCCTGCTTATACTTTTTTTTTTTTTTTTTTCATTCAGAACACCGACAAAATAAGAGTTTGCTTTGCAAAACGTAATGTGCAAAATAATAGTTTTTCTCGATTTTTTTTTTTTTTTTTTTTTTTGTGGCGATCATTAGGAGCCGAAAATCACAATTAAAATTTCGACTAATTGCACAGACCTAGTTCAGTTGCTCACGAGAGCCAAATCCTTACGCCGTCTTTGCTTCCACATCTATAGAGCTGTGCATAATGCGGCTATACAGGGCTGCACTGTGTGCACAGAGGGCATGTTGGCAAGATTAGAGGTTTGTGTTGTTCTTATCCCTTTGGTTTAATGATTTACTAGTGTGTACTGTATAGCACTTCAAACTGTATTTGTCGGAACTTGTCAGGGATAGGCCCCATTTTTTATTTTTGGTAGTTTGTAGATATTTTCACGTTATTACACATACAAACTTAACAAGTTATGACTAAGATATATTTAAGAAAATGTCCCTTTGTTATTACAATATACTAGTTAACACGTTAGAACGTGAAGTTGAACTTTTTTACTTTTCACTCAAACAGGAGTTTCATGTTCTAACAAGATAAATTACCACATTACTATAACGTGAAAAGTATCACGTCAATTATCACGTTATAACGTGAAAAGTGTCACGTTCTAACTGATATTGCCATGTATAAGGTGGTAATAGTATTTTGTAATAACAAGAAAATGTTCTTCTAATAACAAGAAAATGTTCTTGTTATAACTTGATAAGTTTGTATGTTGTAATAACGTGAAAATATCTTCTTATACTGTGAAAAACATCTTATACAGTAAACTTTTCACGTAATTCATGTAGCAGGGTGTAGCAGGACGTAGACGTAACGTAATGACGAGATACGGATATGTTTTTCGTTTGCTGCCGTGGCAGCACTATGCTTCCGGAACCTGCAGCTTGCACTAAAAGCCATTCATTTCCACACAAAGCTGCGAGTGGTTTTTGGTTTGAGCCATCAAATACCCCCTCGCCTAGATTTGTGGTTCCCCACGATTCACCGTTAGCCCACTGAGGCTAATACAAATATGACCCCTAAACACCCCCACACCTTAAGTGGTGCAAATATTTGCAGTGAGGTCAGATCGGGTGGCATTTGGAGCCTTAAAGGCCAATCCTCCCACTATCCGAGACACTGGAGCAGATTGTCAGATTGGAGGAGGCAGCCTCACTGCCCAGTGCTGCCAGGATTATCATTCCAATACTGATGCTGCTGGGACTCCGCTTTATGCCGAAAGTCAGACCTGACAAGGCCTTTACAGGCAGATTGCAGAATATCGCAAAGTGCTTACTTCAATCCTCTCCCTCCACTTCACAAACTTCACTTGATTATCTGAAGTCCGAAGCAGGATTTACGCTTCTTGCGGAAGGTCCACGCAGAGCTCCTCGCCGTAGCCTATGCAAGTGGACGGAAGTTTAAAGTTGTGCGTTGGTGTGTGTTGGAATCTGTAGCAAGGAAAAGTTAACCCTCTCCTTGATTTCATGTTGTTTACGGAGAAGGAGAACCAGGAAATGAGTCGGGGGGGGGGAAATGCAACATTACCAAGCCACGGCCATTTTTTTGAGAGGTGCTTGTCAGGCTACGGCGTAGGGTCCGTGTCTCCACGTACGTAACCACGGTAGATTTAACGCAGAAGCATTAATTAGCCTTAACTGTCAGTTCATCGGCTGCCCATAGCAGTTTGTTCTTGACTACCTTAGTGGGGGGTTAAGACTCTTTTCAAACTAATAAACTACACATTCAAGCTGTTCAGGTCTCCACAAGAACAGTGGTGGCTTCTGGAAGAATTTAAATTATTTCATAACTTTTTGATATGTGAAGCAATACCATAAATATGTAATATTTCAGAGGGTTCGTGCAGTACAAAATGACTATTTTCCCTTAAGGGTCTGGTGATGCTCTATCATAGTTCACATAGTTCTTACGATGTGCGGATTGTGTTAATATATCAGTTAGTTAAATTCATCTAAAATTATACCTAACCAAATTTGCAGGTAAGAATTTAAGGTTTTTTTCAGCTAAATGTTTTAGCTGTATCTGTGCTTAGAAACACATTGGAGCTGTAGCCACATGGGTTCAACAATAAGGGTTGCCCGATGAACCGGGGCAAGTAAAACGCAGCATCGGGCAAGTAAATATAATAACGCACTTACCTGATGGGGTAAAATCGTTTAATAATAATTTGATTTGAACGGGCGGTTGGCCAATCAAGAATTGAGATGGCACTAGAAGTGTTTTTTTAATGTTTAACACTTTTGACAGGTTTTTTCCTCCAAAGTAGAGTAAAGAAAGTTTGTTTCCTACACTTTTTTGACGTGGGTTATTTTTCCGTTTTCCTTCAAACTTTTTCCCTTAAAGGTATAGTGGAGGATTTTCTTTTTCCGGGTGGATCATCAAGACTATTGGTCCTCCTAGTTGTCAATCATTCTGGTGATATGTTGCACGTCCCGAGCTTTCAGGTGTATATCGGTGTGTATGTGTGGTGAGCTTGAGCTACGGTTTCAGCCATTCATTGAAGCATTGAAGCTTTTGGGAGAATATTTCACACGCTGGCGTGCGCTAAAAGCACAGGTTGGGCTTCCCACTGATGCCTCAGTTGTGAAGTTTCTACTCCACAGGTAAAGTTTGGCTATTTGGAGAAATCCATTTAAAATCACTGCTAGTAAAAGTTGACGTAAGCTATGATTAGCGATGCTAGCCCCGGCACAAGTCGCGCACCGCGCACACACGGTAAACATCTCAATTTGTGAAAAAGTGCAAATCTTCTTTTGGAAAGTAGGCTTGTATGAGCCATGCCGACAGCAACTTGTAAACAGTGCACTCTCGTGCACACGTTTAATAGGCGTTCCCTCTCGGGAGCAGGCAGAGTGTTGCGCATGTGCATTTTTTCAAAAAGTACAGAGGGCGGTTCTTTTCTAAAATTCGGGAAAATCCTCCACTATACCTTTAAAAAAGAAAAATGGTATAGGGGCCAGTAAAAATTGAGCGGACAAGTGAAAAAAAAAAAAAACCTTAGCGCCAAACCCTGTGTGAGCTCATGTTTTATTTGCGCCGAGAGATACCCCTGGTCCCCCTCCCGTTGAGACAGATTTCCAGCTGGGGGAGTCTTTGTGCTTTACGCTGAAGACTTGACAATGTGTCTTCTGGCTCGAGCAACCTTGCTCCGGTGACACTACGGCGAGCATAAACCTAGCTTAGTAAAGAGAAGCGCCGTTGAGGCATTTTCGAAAACAACCAAGATGGCTGCAGCATTCTGTTGAAGTACTACTTTCAAATTCCAAAAAAAACCCGGCAACACTCATATATGATGATTGATGCTACACCATCACAGCTCATCTCTGCATGCTGCAGTTTGTTTTCATGTGTCCGTTGCTAAGCGCCTTTGTCACGTTTTGTTGCTCTGATTGGTTGTAGGTCTATCCAATCTGAAAAATCAAAAATTAACAGAGGTTTCCTGGCGATGTCAGGCTAGATACAATGCTTTAAAAAAGTGTGATTGGGACCTTACACTCACACAAAAAAACTATGTTTGCTAAGTGGAAACCTGTCTGGCTGTGTTATTGACTGTCTCGGTATGGACAGAAGTTAGAAGGTCCCTGTTGAGGTGTTACCCGTTTTTGGAGACATTGCTTAGCTTTTCTGATTGGCTGATGAAAAGCCTGACAGCTTTGTTTTTTTTTTTTTTTGAGCCTTTACACAAAGAGAAAAAATATATAATTTCACCTAATGTTCACTGGTTGCTGGCAGTTTCAAGTCACAGAAACAAGACCGTAAATGACACCAGCGACAACAATAATAGAGGAAATGGGCACTAACCTCCCACTGCAGGTGAGGTGGAATGTTTCTGATCTGCAGTTTCCTGGTCCTGAGGAGAGAAGAAGAAGGAGATGACATTAGTGAGTTAAATCATCGGCAAACAGAAAGAAAAGTGTCTTAAACTACTTGGACTCAAGATATAGAAATAAGGCGTATGATGTAAGGAATCAAGAAACACAGCATATCAACTGAGTGCACATTAGGAGTACTGTGCGTGGGTGTTGAAACCGGACACTGATGGCAGGTCGGGTTTGGGGATGTGAGGCCACTGAACGAAGTCTCTTGAGAGACAAAGGGGTGGAGAGAGGAAGAGAGAGTCTGTCTGAAGCAGGGCAGCATCATAAAGAGGTAAATATGCGATATGTGGTAACATTGTTGATTATCGCCCAGCCTATCGTGCTGTGTTTATCGTGCCAGTTACTCTATTGCAATGACAATAAATAAAATGTTTTTATTGTGCAGCCGTAGTCCGAACGGACTTTCTTTGATACACACACTAAATAAAAATGGCGTACGAACTCTCCATCCATCAGCTCTGACTGGTTCAACTGGAGAGGTTTACACCACTTCCACACAAGCCCTGTGTATGACACGGGGCACCGAACACAATCAGACTACATTCGTCTTGGGTCACTTGGTCACTGTTCACACAGTCTGCAACTGTAGCTCCATACACATCAAAGATGGTGTGTCAAACATGTTTTTTTTGTGTGTTGACATCATTAGAACAGAGTACTGAAATGTTGCTTTAATTTTTTTGTTTAACTTTTCTTGGTCAGTTAGGAAAATGTTGCAAAGGATGATGATCAACGCTCCAGAAAAGCAACAATTTCGCAGAATTTTCACCCCAGATTGAAACAGCACTGACTACGTACTTCATCTGTACAATGTGTCAATTAACAGACTACACTGCACTTTTTATTTTTATTCCCATGGCATAAAAATTTCACTTTATGAGGTTTTTTAACATTAATATTTGTTCCCCCAGCCTGCCTATGGTCCCCCAGTGGCTAGAAATGGTGATAGGTATAAACCGAGCCCTGGGTATCCTGCTCTGCCTTTGAGAAAATGAAAGCTCAGATGGGCTGATCTGGAATCTTCCCTTTATGACGTCATAAGGGGAAAGGTTACCTCCCCTTTCTCTGCTTTTCACGCCCAGAGAATTTGGCCCACCCATGAGAGAGAGAGATACATCATGGCTTTAAAACAAAGGAAGCATGGCAGTTGGTCAAGGCCACACCCCCACCCTCCACTTTGCCCCCCACCTCTCTCCTCCTCAATAGCATTTAAAGGTACAGACACATAAAATGGCACATCCTAAGGAAAGCTCATTGTGGGACTGGCTGTAGTGGCTGTAATTCTGCACCAAGGCTGAATTTCAGGAAAGAGACTTCAGATACAGTATTAGGGGACCACTAAGGTCTATATAAAAGAGACTTCAGATACAGTATTAGGGGACCACTAAGGTCTATATAAAAGAGACTTCAGATACAGTATTAGGGGACCACTAAGGTCTATATAAAAGAGACTTCACATACAGTATTAGGGGACCACTAAGGTCTATATAAAAGAGACTTCAGATACAGTATTAGGGGACCACTAAGGCCTATATAAAAGCATCCAAAAAGCAGCATGTCATAGGACCTTTAACAAAAACTAGATGCTCCTTTCTGGTACAAAGACACAATAAGTTCCATCAACAAAAATTCAATTATGGTCAAGAGAAGACACCTTTGGCAAAAATAGGACACTTTATACATACAGTAGCACCTATCCTAGCATCTGACTTTGAATGAGTGCAACACTTCAGTAATCAGGATTTTCAGCTAATAAACATACACATTTCTCCAGAAGACATCAATGGTCAAGGCCAGCAAGATGTTCACTTGGATCACAATCTCTTTAGTGTTCAGGCCCAAATTGAGACAAACCTTTCCATTTATAACTGCTCACAGATGGAGGAGCTGAGTATGAGCAAATCAGGTGGCAATTATGTGTCTTTCTCAGGGAGATATATCTTGTATCATCCCGACACGTTGCCCATGAGGTCCTGATATCCCTCCGCCATCCGTACCACTAGCTCTTTGAACCCAGATAAACTGCTAGCAACGTCTTGTTCCAATTCTGACATAACCACAAAAACATCTCTGTAGGTAAGCGGGGGGGACCGCAATTTCCAACGGGGTTTCCTGTCTCCAGTTGTTGGAGTTAACCAGTGAATCAACAGCAAGTAGTGGGACAGCATCCTGCTCAACCACCCACACACTCAGTGGGGGAAGGGTAGTCCGCTGAATAGAAGGGTGGCAGTTGTGCATGTGCGCGATAGCATTTGAGTATTAGAATCCTGTATTTTTGCCAGTTATCATGTTTGTATCCATTTTTTGTGTGTCTATGTATGAGCAGGTTTGGTTATGCATGCTTGCTGTCGCAATGTATGTGTGTACGTTTTCTTGGCTGTGTCTTGTCCTTAACTGCTTCACTGTTGCATTTGGGCGTCCACAGTAATGACCCTCCTCCCCTTTAGCATTCAATACATCAGGAACACAAAGCACTCCTTCGTTCTCTTGTGACCTTCTTGGGTTTCGATGCTTGTGATCTCTTTGGTATTGTTCAGTGGAGAGAGGATTTTGTCAACCGTGGTTTTATCATCAATTCTGCTTTTCAATCCAATTTTCTTTCTCCTTCTGATAAATTAACAGATTTTACAGCATTTATTTTGAATTGCTTTATATCTACACTACAAATCTAAGTTGTCTTACTGAAAGTAGTGCAGATAAAAGAAACCACGACAATTTTCTTTTCCTTTGTGTTCATCCCACATAAAATTCTAGTGTCTAGGTGCTTGGAACAGAGTTGAAACTAAATGACTCAAGAACAGACTGTAACACATCTTAAAACCCATCCCTACAAGACCATTTTTCCATCTGTTGCATTAGTGCTGCACCTTTGACCCTTGGTCTTCTTTACTGAAGCAGTTTGCAACAGTGCAGTGTTCCATCTTTACCACTCTTTATTCTACCCCCGCACTCCACCCAACTGTGCGGTATTGGCCCAAACGCCGACAACAACCAACCCCCATCTCCACCCCCCATACCAAACCCCACCCAAACACCCAGGAGGCTCCAGCACGGATGAATAGTCTTTTGTGCCTCCAAAATACCTGGCGTCCCCATCCGCAAAAATGGAAAAGTCCTTTGATCCTTGATCAATGCTCAGCTATAATCACTAACTCCGTCCCCCAACCTGCCAAACACACATTCAAAAACAGTCCTGTTCTCCATGCCTCCACAACTTATACCGTACACATTAAAACCTTCATCGCGCCCACGCATGCAAAAATCCCACCTTATCAACACATCAACCCCCCCATTATCCTCTCCAATGCCCCCACCCACACCCAACCCCCATCAAGCCACCAACAGCGAACTTGTTTGACCCCTACAATCGCCGCCTGCCAACCCACAGCCTATCCCATTGGCTGAAACCATGGCAACAGGTTAGGAATGGGCGGGCAAAGAAGATGGATGGGCGGGCGTATGGACAACAGAGCAACAACAAGCTTCATATTTGTTTACGCGCTGGTTCACTCCTCTGTTATCTTTTTTAAAATGTATAACCTCTTTGCCTACATCTTTTAGCTACATGATGGTGACGGCCAAGGGTTAGAGCTCTTTAAACCAGATAGAGGGGGGCCTCTGGACCACAGAGATGCATGTCTGTGTGAGGACTTGTCCTTCAAATTTCACACGCAAAGCTATATACACTTTAAAAGGCAAACCGTCAATATCCCCTTCCACACATGCACTGCAACCCTGACATTACCTGGAGGAGCTGTATGGGAGAACGCAAATGTCTGAATTAGTTGAACCAAACATGAAATGGTCTTTACCCTGCCGGCTCCCCAGTAAACCGTCTGTGTAATGTCTGACCGAGTCATGTGTGAAAACAGCAGCTCATTGTCCGGAGAATTCACCGCGAGCGGGTGGGCGTGTTCAAGAGGTTTCTCTCATGGGCTCAAAAACCAGAAGAAAACAAACGTCCGAGGGTGAAGAAGAAGAAGAACGATGATTTACACGAAGACGCCAAAGAAAACGTCTGGAGAGATGACGAGATTCGGGAAACCTCCGTCGGTAAGGGGCCAACGCCAAAATCGTCAGACACATTTTGAAAGAACGACAAGAGACTTGGTTGTTTATGACCAACTTAGGAACTGGCTATGCGACCGTGGTGTAATCTAAGTCATGTTCTCCTCCTGCATGCTCCACCTAGGCACCAGTCCTCATCTACACCAAACCGAATATCTCCAGTAGTTCACCAAACGGACTAATCTACCATTGTGCACTACATGTGTGACATTGTCTCCTTTTTAGAGAGTCACTTGTCTACCTAATGAGAGTGGCGTACACTCATTGCTACAGCAACATAGAGAAATGGAGCTAATTGCAAATTACACTTCTAGACTAGGTGCTGTTGCAAGTCTAATTGCACCCGCAAGTGTAACTCACACAAGACATACAGTAGGTTGTTGCACAGTGACGCCTAAAAGAACAAGAACCTTCCCAATAGCAACACATGCTGAGCCCTTTCGATCAGTTGAGAACTTCTCTCAGGTATTACAGGTATTACAAAAAAAAGCTTGACAGTCAGAAGGAAGTACAAAGAGTTGTTGCCATGGAGAGGATACAAGTTTCAACCCATCTCGTCGCAAATCTTTGTTCTGAAATGGTGCTTAACAGAACAAACCCCCTCCCCTACAACTTATGTTGAAATTGGGGGCTCTTTCCAACAAATTTTGTAACGCCCACGTCACGCAACGATTGGCCAGCTGGGCAAAGATGTTGCCGTACGATGGGTTTCAACTTCCCTTTAAAACCACGGTTATTTTATTCTTCACACAACTACCTCGTTCACTTTTTGTTGTGTGAACAACTGAGTCCAACACCATGAATGCCTCCGCGAAGACACTCTCTAAGAAGCGTGTGCCGCTCAAACCACAACGGGTATAAAACAACTTTGGTGTCGACTGAATAGCCGTTCAAGTCGTAGATTTATCGCTCTGGAATTACTCGTCAAGAGTCTCCGAAAGGTCACTGCATTCCCGGGCCGGATTACCAAACTTCTGGAACGGGCTACAAAGACAACAAACATATCCCTGGAAAGCTTTGAGCTAACGGCTATCAAAGCTACAAACAGACGGAGATTTGGGAGTTGATTTTTGGATTGATAATTATTTATTTATGTTAAACAGACACTGTAATTCCACGATGGATAAAAAAAAAAAAAAAAAAAAAGCTTCTGGATGGCCTATAGTTGTTAGAGGACCTTGTTGAAACGGCGCATTTCTCTGCTTCTTAACAAAAACAAAAGGAAGTCTCCACACTGTATTGCTCTGTAGATTTTGAATATTACATTATACCACATAGTTTTTATGTAGTATACGACAGCGTCGACTTTAGAGGGTTAAATCCATCTTTATCTCCTGCACAGGTCCTGCCACCCGTCAGTAGATCGATGTCGGCACCCTTTTATATAGGCTACAGTCTGTGGTTGGCACACAGACAGACTGGGGACAGCGCTTTTTCACTTGATTTATGTGAAAGTAACAACTGACATGATAAATGCAAGATTTACAAATTATAACTATATTCCGAGTTAATTTACAAAAATGTATTTACAATGTTTATACAGTTTACTATTTACATATTTGTTTAAACAGTCACTACTTGCATATTTACATGTTCAATTACCTACATCAGCAGTTAAGAATCTACCTCTGTGGATATCCTCACATTTACCTGAGTCCAAGTTCTGCTAGCGTCTGTGTGTGTGTGTGTGTGTGTGTGTGTGTGTGTGTGTGTGTTACAGTATGGTTATCAGTGCTTGTTTTAAGCTGATTACATCTGCGACAGAGTCAGACAGATACAGATTACGAGCTGAAAAGTCTATGAAAACTGTTCCCGGCTGTCTAGCGAAGCAATACACACACACACACAAACACACACACAGACACACAGTAATGTGGGCATGATGCCATTCATAGTCATCCAAAGTCCTAGATCAAATAAGACTATGAAATTGATGGATAATGTGTATGTGCTGGAAGTATTTTACCACTCCCAGTGGGAATTTGCAATGCCAGAAAAAGGCATGTTTGAAGGGTTTGACTGACACCTTTTAAAGCAGAGCGTATTCATACCCAGATGTTAGATATTTACTACTATTTCCATGTGCTCAATCGGGTAAATATGCATAAATATTGATAGGACATGTTTGGAGAGTCCTTGCCGTACAAGGAAAAGACGTGCGGAAAAAGCACGGGAATTTGTACAATGCATCTTTTTTTTTCACTTGAGGAATTGCTTTATTCATTCATGATTGTTAAATAAGGTAAGACAACAGGCTTTATATTCAGTCAAATATACATCGCGACTCTGACACCGATACAGACACTCCCAGTAAAAAGGAAAGCGCGTACAAACTGTTCCAACTGACTGCTACACAAGTGCTCGTCGATACACGGCAAAGCCTTTCATCCACAGTTTCACTGCACCGAGCATTGGCTGCCGTCTGTTAGGGTCTCAAGTGACCTCGCCAGCAAACACAGTGAAAAACCACAGTAAACAAATCAGCATCACAGACTCAATAAACAAAGTGAAAGAACGCTGGGTGGTTTAGGGCGTCTCCGGCCTGGCCCGTGTAAAAGTGTAAAAATGACAGTTTGCCATTTTACAGGGGGGGATGATGTGCTGGACTATTTTCTTGACACACTTTTTTTCCCTTTTTGTACAGATTAAACAAAATATAAAATAGTGATGAGTGAGCTTTAGAAGTGTTGCCTTTGGACGGAGCCGGGCTCGCCGTTTCCCCGGTCTCTGGTCTTTGTGCTAAGCTAACCAAGCTGCTGCCTGTCTATAACCTTCCCAGACAGACACGAGAGTGGCATCAGTCTTTTTGTCTTTACTCTCGGCAGGAAAGCGAATGTTACCCAACATGTTCAACTGTTCTTTCTAAACCTGGCGTGGGGGGGAAACTGCCCTTTTATAGGAAGCAGTTAAAAGATGGTTATGCGACCAACATTTTCTACTGCTCTGGTCCTCACGTGTAACAACTGTTTGCAAGGCCCCTGAATATGGCATACAGAGAGCCGGGTGCGCAGCAACAGCCATTGCCTGCTATCGTTACAATGCCCTCGCAATGCAGCTTCCTCTCAAATGTCCCCCTAGCATGAAGCCAACGCTTCAGGCACAGAAAGTGCAGTGGGTTAATATTTTATAAGAGCTATCTAGCTGGCATAAAATCACAGATAAATTTTTTATTGCTAATGGCGAGGAACAAGTGGGCTGAGGCAACCAAACGCCGTCATCCGGCCGGCATACCAACCTCGTGAGAAGCCAAAATTCCTATCGTCTAACAGTCTTCCCATCGAGCCAGCAAAATACCTCCATAGCTCCACCCACTGACCCTTCCAACAATCACCACCATCATCACTGAGGGGGGGTTTCCAGCTTTTCAGCAGCTAAATTAGATACCCCATGAATAAGTATCAGGGAGGAGAGCTGAGTTCAGGTAAAGAAAAGCTGAGGGTGATACAGGTGCAAAGCATCCATTAACAAGTCCGTTTCACAATTAAGTCACACCCATCTGTTTAGAAGAAAACCTGGATGCAATTACTTTCGGAAACAGCAATGATACACCACTACAGACCACCCAGAGGAACAGGGGGCTGACTAGTTTTATAAGGTGATCCTGTTGCGCCCCCTCCTGAATACTCAGTAGTTAAAAGGAAACCGTTTCTTTTGGAACCTTGCACAACATTTATGGAGGAAACACGATTTAAAAAAAAAAAAAAAATGTCCATTGTAATTGCAAAATGTGTCCAACCGTGTCTCAGCTCTCTCATCTCCATAAACTTGGGCTCTGCTGCATGCTCACATTGAAGGCTGGAGACAAAGTCCCAATGGATGTAACACGAGAGCTGTAAATAGGCAGCACAGGCAGGAGGAGAAAAGAGGAGAGAGAGAGAGAGAGTGTGGGAGGCGGGAGAATAGAGGAAGAGGAGGAAGTACCAGCGAGGAGGAGGAGGAGGCACTGACGCTGGAGGACAGGTTCCATGCTGGTTCACCGGTGCAGAGCGCGTCAGTCAGTGGAGGAGAGTGTGGACTGCCAGCTGTGAATATGTGGAACTGTATGAGAACGGATGTATGAAAAAGAACTGTGAGGGAAGAGACAAGTGTGTTTTTAAAAAGGGCCAATCCACACGGAATCACACAGGGCCGAGACGTGCTGGATCAGTGATGTCTGACAGCTGATGTCCCAGCCAGTAAGAGGCGTCGTTAGGCCTGGGCGTTTTATCGGATCTCTCGCCCTCTCTCTAGAATAGAATTTAAAAAAGCCCCAGAATGGCTAATGCAAATTACGAAAAACAAGTATTTTCCAAGGCACTCAAGAGTTCTTACATTACACGTTGTAGAACTCATGGTAAAAACGGTAAATTTGTTCCGTTTATTTTTTTGAAAGGTGAAGTTTTCGGGAGGAGTAATAGCCAAATCAGTCTAGTACACTGATGCCATCAACACAACGTTTAGGAACCTGAGCAGAACTCTTGCTCAAACACATCTGAAATATTACAGTCTGGTGCTTTAATAATTCATTAAAATTAGGTGAATTGTCATATGCACATTTAAGGAGGTTACTTCCCCAACAAAAGACGCAAAATTGGAGTGAGGAGTAAATGATGCCTAGGCTACATGTGTGCTGACTCAGATATAATTAGAAAAGCCGATCTACAGGAGAATAAATAGTTGAAAGCAATACAGAATGCCTGAGAGCCTTACTGCAATATATTCCATTTTGAATTGTCCCCTATCTTTCCCTTTACATAAAGATATTTCCAGCATGAATGGACTCAGAAAAAGGTAGAAATAGGTGCATAAAAATTCACCTGAATGCAGGAAATTAAGTGTTTAACACTCAACATTTTCTGGGGGAGGACCACCAGGACATTAGGCCTGCACGATTCGGGGGAAAATATGAATCACGATTTTTTTAGCTTAGAATTGATATCACGATTCTCTGCCACGATTTTTTTCCTCACGAAGTGTAATGTTTATTGCACACATGACAACCATGACAAAACAAAACAAATTGGCAGTACAAAAAATAGATTTTTTTTGGCACCTATAACACATCGCATCACTACAAGCCTGTAAACATGGAGGCTTCAATGAATAAAGAAAATAAAGTAAATACTGATCATTTAAGTACAGTAGGCTACCAAAAATAGGGACATATAACCCATTGAACTAAATATGGCCCTGATACAGGCTCTATCTGGAATGGAAGTTAATTTATTTGAAACAGGGACAATGCAAAAATAAACATTAAACTTGTTAAACAAGAGAATATGTCTTGGGCCAGGTTATAGCAACAATTGCTAATTTCCACCTGTAGTTCCTGGGCTCGTTGAACATGTTTTTACATAATTAAATTGTGTCAATCAACAAGCTGCAGCTACAGCTTCAGTCTCTAGAGAAATTGAGTTTGTCAATTGCCAATTTAAGTACAGTATCAAAAACACAATGATTTCTTAGCACACTCTTTAACTTTTTTTCTTTTTAAATCAAAGTCATTTAAAAATTAAATTGCAAACAGGGGTGAATCGAGATCGCGATTTTATAACGATTTATCATGCAGACCTACCCCACATCATAAGTCACCACACAGATATGGAAACAAAACCCTGGCCTGTGGGTGGTCAGCCCAGTTAGGATTATTACTATTACTTATTGAGATAGCGATTTCGCCCATTAACGGTCCCAAAAACGGAGTAATCGAGGAAAAGCGATTAGTTTTGCACATTACGTTTTGCAAGTCAACTCTTGTTTTGCCTTGTGTTCTGAATGAAAAGATGACAAATTTTCTAACTTAAATAAATGCTAGGGGTGGAGGAAAAAATCGATACAGCATAGTATCGCGATATTTTTCGTGGCAATACTGTATCGATACACAGACGCCAAGTATCGATCTTGTATGATATATGTGTTGGTCAGTTTGTCTGCTTGACAATCACATTTTGCACCAATAAAACTGAAGTGTGATGAACAAACAGAGAAATGTATATTTTTAGATACAACAGATGTTGACAAAATTGTCCTTTTGGGACATCATTTGAAATTGGGAAAAATCTGAAGTTGTAAAAAAAGGTAAAATATTGCAATATATCGCAGAATATTGCAATATCTTTAAAATCGCAATAATATCGTATTGGGACATAAGTATCGGGATGATATCGTATCGTGAGGCCTCTGGTGATTCCCACCCCTAATAAATGCAACAGCTTTTCAAAAGTCAATGAGGAATCGTGTTAAATAAAAGGGATTTCAATATTGTGTTTTTTTTATTGCGTTCATCACTCCCTGATTGGTGCCGATTTATAAGGGAAGGGTCATCATAAACCCAACTGAAGGGCGAATCTTTTCCAATCAAAATGTAATAATGAAGCCACCGGTGAGAGCTAGCTGATAGCAAAGGCTCTCAAGTATACAATATTTATGTATTTATGTATGTATGTATGTATGTATGTATGTATGTATGTATGTATGTGTGTGTTCCTAATTATTATTACCGCATTACCTTCCCTTTACAGTTCTTCATATGTTTTTGAGAAAGAAAAAAAAGGAGAAAATGAGATAGAGAAAAGGCTGAAAATTGTTCACTATGGCCTAAATAGTCTAGCGCAAAAGGTTATTTTTTTCTTTGAAAACGTGTAATATATATTTAATTATAATAAATACATTATTTTATTAACGATGACGGTTAATATTGATGCTCTCACCACAGTCACATCAGGTGAATACACAGCGTGTCTGAGAAATATTGTAACCGTTTCTAAAAACACCCCTGATAATATGGATGAATGCTGCTTTTGGGTTTACAGACTCTTTAAGACACACACACAAAATTGTAGAGTAGAAAAAAATAGACAACACATAAATCTCAAAATTGTGTCCTGGGACTTAGTTAAAAAAAAACAACCTCTAGCTGTACAAAAGGTTTAAAATAAGATGTGCGGCATGTTAGAGAGAGAGGGGGGTCGGGTCTGAAATTCATTTGTGGTATAGAGAGGAGGGTGGGGGGTGCAACAGTATGGGTCAAAGTTCACGCTCTGTTCTCCACTCTGACCCCGCTTGCAGCAGCTCGTGCGGGCAGGCCTCCATTTTGGAGCAGCGGGATCTCCATTTTGAGAAGGTGGAAGTTGCTCCGCCAATCGGCAGTTATGGAATCACAGCGACTTCTTGGTCATCGTTTAAATACTGAAACGTACGCAGCTTCCACCTCACTGTTGGTTTAGTGGCGTTAGTAGGCTGCGTTAGGCTTATACTGGGATGTTATTGGGCGGCTGCAGCTCAGAGGCCTGTGGCGATACCTGACCCCCTCGGTGGTGATGGCCAGCTCACTAACTAGCACTGGAAGAACCGATGAAATGATGGGCTGAAAGCAGGTTCACTGAGGGGAGCCGTTGGTGGTGCGTTAGAGGACAACATTTACCCCTTAAAGTAAAGGCCGAACTCACGGCGTTGGTGCAGTTCGGCCTTCAACTTCCAGGCCGAACTGAAAACACGTCTGATGATGTCGCTGCTGCGGTGAAGGACGCCACGGAAATGGGAGGAAACACACATGTGATAACAGAATGATAAGAGGGAGCCTCCCTCAGGAGAAAGAAAAGAAAGAAAGGCTCAGTAAGTCCAGTCTTTACTTTCCGTGCCTGTTTGGTCTGAACGTTCCCATGATTCTCTCTCTCTCTCTCTCTCTCTCTCTCCCCATGTGAGAGCTAGCAGGCAGCCATCTTGACCAACGCCCATTTACTACATGAGTGTGCAGTCACATTATAGCGAAGAACAGAGCAGAACAGAGCACATGCAGCACATCAGAGGAGGAGGAGGAGGGCGGTCTGTCCACATGCGCCATTCCATGCACATGGACGTGGGCTGGTGCAGCCTGTGGCTCCTATATACAACAGCACAATAATGGCTTCATCAGAGCCAGCTGTTTCATCTCACAGCTGTTTGGCAGGAGACATGGGGGATAGATAGATAGATAGATAGATAGATAGAATATTTAAGTGCAGCTGCATCTCCTGTGCCAGAGTCTGCCAACACAAGAAAAGGCACCCCGTTGAAGCTGACACACCTCCCTCCGTGTGCGCGCACAGACACGCGCGTCACGTAGACACACACAACTAGAACCAACTGAAATAGAAGCTGTGGGAAGGAGAAGCGAGCACAGCTCGTATTACAGCCCACATACAAAGTCTCTTTAATCATCTCTGGACACGCGCACCCACTCTGCCTTTCTCTCCGCGCGTGCACGCGTAGCGGAGAGCAGAGGAGCATGAGCGCGTCCCTCCATTCACAAAGTGCGTAAAAACTACTCGGGAGTTACTACAGCGGCGCGAGGGATGGGACGGGAGGGGAGGGGCCGGGCTGCACAGCCCTGCGCGAGGGGAGAGGGACGAAGGAGAGGAGGAGGAGGGTTATACTATAGATCGCGTAGCCATATGTGCCATGAAATATAGGCTACAACGTGTTGGAGTTTGGCGGCGGGGACGGAAGAACAACAGATTTCCGTGGAAAGTGTCGGGCAGTTCTCTTCCCTAACATCCCCCGCGCCGCTTCCTGAGCCGGCCAGGTACTACAGCCTGCGCAGTAAACAGGTTCCTATATGAACACTTCACGTAGCAAACGACGGGTTGTCCAATTCAACCCCGAAGTCGTTGGGAGACATTTGTTTCCAATTCACAGGCTGTGATGTGGCACAAAAGTCAAACGGGAGTCTGTTCCAAAAATAAAGAAAATTGCTAAAAAATAGGCTACATTAAAAAACAATATAGTGCCACGTTCTCAAGTCAAATGTGAAGGCTAATAATCTGTCTCTGTATGTTAGAAAAAATGAGACCCTGCTTCAGCTCAGCTCTGACAAAGAGAACGCAACATGGCGGCGGAGGGCAGAGCCCTGCACGTTACATTTTTTTTTTTTTTTTTACAATTTAAGAGGGTAGGCCCTATAGCTTATCATTTGGGGTCTTTAATGAGAGGAAACGTTTAGGACGAGATGATTTGAAGGTAGGTTAATAAAGCCAACCTACTTTTTTAATTTAAGCAACGAGGTGAGCAGTTTGGCGTGAGTTCATTTGGACAGGGTTAGGGTTAACACATTTTAGAAAATAAAAGGAAATAGGAACAGTATTTTAGCAAACAACATGCCAAATATTTATTATTTTATTATTACTAGCCTGTTTATGTTTATGCTATGGAACAAATACATAAAAGGACATTTCCTCGGCTTGCAATTAAAAACTCTTTAAAACAAAGTGAAGAACTATGTTTTATGTGTTGCAAGACAACCGAGGCTCAGCCTTAGAAAAATATATTTTTCTCTAAGAACTAGGAATACTTCTCACAGAAAAGACACTACTTTAGGATTAAAAACTGAAATATTAAGTAGGCTAAACGACAGCAGCAGACTCCTTAAGCAAGTATAATTACAAGTTTCTTCTGAGTGCAGTTCCAATAGTATTAGCCCACATATCAGGACAAAAACACATGATTGCATATTTAATTCAAAACACTGTTTTTTTTAAAAAAATGGCATGTTTAAAAATACCAAAAGAAAGCAAACTTTATCCTGAGAAATAAAGTTTGCTTCCTTTCGGTCTTTTAAACATTCCAATTGTTAAAATAACAATAATTGGTAGGTTTTTGTTAACACATAAGTAACATTAAAAGTTTTTTTTTTATGAATAGCATGTAAAGCTGAAAATAAATCATTCATACGTATTCCTAAAATCAAATGATTATTCATTAAACAAAACAAAAAAAAGTAGGCTATTCATTTAGGATTGTCTGACCCATATTGACACAAATTTGCGGGAATAAAAAAATAAAGAGAACATTAATAACTAATATGTGCTTGATATGTTAAAGTAAGTGACCGGTTTTAATGAATTTATGTCTTTTTTGGTTTCTAAATAAATATTTGAATTCTCACCTAATAATAATTAAAAAGAAAACTAAAGAGAAATTCTAACCAATTCACCTTTCTGATGTTTAAGAAGCTGCAGAATGGGCTTTTGAACGTGGCAGTGATTGGTCAGAGCTGGAACAAAAATAGTTTGGATCGAGAAATCAAAGCGACATTTGAGGTTACACATCTCATGTCAACATTTTACTGACTGGTCTGTCGACAATATTAAGCCTCTAATGATGATGTTTAATAACCCTTTCATTAATATAGAGGCAGATTCTGCACAGTAAGCGTTGTATAAAATCCTGACAAATAACTGACCATTAATTTAACAAATCATGTGTAATCATATGCTAATTTTTCTAATAACCTCTCTCACATTCTATAAGGACTCTTATAAATATATTACAGTAATATTATGTAATATTATTTAGGGGGTAGGGGATTCTGTCAGATGTCTTGATTATTAGAAAAACACACACACTGGTGTCATTCATTCCCTTAACAGGAACACATTTCTGCTCGTGTCAAAACAATCAAACGTCTTTGCATTGTTTTCTTTCCCTTCTTTTTTAAAGCAGCTTTAGTTCCTGGACCGAGTGAATGGAAAGTGGACGACGGACGGGCCCTCTGTGCTCTCCCCCTGTTAAAAAACAAAATGGGGGAGAAGGAGGAAGACGGGAGGAAAAGGAGGGAGTTCCTGCTTTGTCTAGTGGGTGGGGGTGTGTGTCATCAGTCTCCACTTTGTTTTGAATCGACAAGGAACAGGGCGGGACCAACAGCAGCCTATAAGGAAGCAGCAAGGAAAGGGGCCCGTCTCTAACACACACACACACACACACACACACACACACACACACACACACACACACACACACACACACACACACACACACACACACACACACACACACACACACACACACACACACACACACACACACACACACACACACAGATTCTTGTTTGCTGCTTTGAACAGCAGAGGGCCGACTGAGTCACTCTG